>NC_085012.1:11855122-11895122 GCF_963854185.1 Sardina pilchardus
TGCATGTGCATCATGGGAGTCCTACAGCGGCCTCTCTGGCCTGTGATTTAATTTTGATCGGAGGAACCTGGCTTTAGTGGATTTCGCTTGGGGTCGTATATCATAAGCAGGGTTTATGCTGGCATGGCCCTTAGAATACAAATTCCTTCCCATACTCTAAACCATAACAATTTGTGAAGCAGTTCAACTCGAATGTTGTCTGATTTTTGGTTTTGTATTTTACAGGTTTTCAAAAGCTTGAAGATATTTATGGAAAACAAGGACCCTGAGGATGACCTCTTTGACAGAATCACTGTAAGATTCATACTGTCCTGTGTTTCTTATGACCCCCCCCCCCCCCCCACACACACACACACAAATACAGTTTATAGTCCTGTGTGTGTGTGTGTTTGCAAAAAATATGCCATCATGAAACTTTACTCCCTTTGCTTTCTTTTGGTGTGTGTTCTCCCAAGACGGCTTACCTCAACAAGAAGCTGAACGAGTGTATGGCGGGATTGACGGCCAAAGTCTTCCGAACTTTCAATGCCTCCACTACCCTACAGGACCAACTCAGCATGCTGACCAAAGGTGATATGGGAGTTGAGTGTCGAGTGACCTTTGCCCTGTTTAGCTGGAGCAGCATTAAGAGTTCTTCAGTAAAAAGTGGGACTCCCAGGGATTAGCATCTTTGTGCCCCTGAACAGGTGATGGAGCACTTACCACCTGGATTCCTGAAGTTAGTTTATCACAATCATTCTGGATAAGATAGACGATCGTCAAAGTACAATTGATATGTCATGTAACAGTAACACTTAGGAAAAAGCTCATCTTTTGATCAGGGCCTAGTATGAGAAATGTGTGTATGACCACTCCTGCATGACATCCCATTCTATCAGTTAGATGTGGAAACAACAACCTTTGTGTGTACGGAGAGGGACACTGCCATTATACGCTCCCGTTTCCTTTGTCAGTTAAACACATTGATCATCCGTCATCAACACACATCATCCGTCCCTTGTACTGTTTTCTGTTACCTGAATTTGTCTCTGTGGAGGAGAGCAGCGCTTGTTTACTCCTCTGACTCCCTCTCGGTGCGTTCTCTCAGAGGACATGACGGTGGAGGAGAAAATCCTGTCCTACAACCGGGCGAACCGGGCTGTAGCTATACTGTGCAACCACCAGAGGGCAGCACCCAAGACATTTGAGAAGTCCATGCAGCTCCTGCAGGAGAAGGTAGGCAGCGTTTTGTTCTGTGATTGACAGCCCTAGGGCACCTGCTGCGCAGTGAGGTGTAGGTTGCTATGTTGAATGTGTTTACTTGTCAGTTTTTCAGGGTAGAATATTTTTTCAGATTGACTGTCATTTTGTGGATACATTAGAGAGATGCTGGAAAGTTAATTTTTTGACATTTACAGAAAAAGTATTGAAGCTTGTCATACATGGTATAAACATTGAAAATAAATAGAAAAAACATATCACAAATAATGCATCTGGTTAGAGAAACTGCTGTTGACTACTGTGAAATGATGCATAAAGAAAATGGTATTTTATGGAATTTTTTAAAATGTTTTAAATGTCTTAACACGCATCGGTTTTCAGACCGGTTGTTTACTTGTTCGGATGTTGTTTATTGTAATGTTTAGGTTTTTGTTTTTAGGGATTTTATGTGGTCACAGGCACCATAAAGCCGTATCAGTCAGTACCTTGTGGAATTTTAAAATGGGAAGCAACACACGGCTGTTTGCCAGAATAAAATTTCAGTGCTCTGCTCTAGATTCAGAAGAAGAAGGCGCAGATAGAGGAAGCCAAGAAGGAGCTGAAGAAAGCCAAGAAGGCTCACAAAGAGCACCCATCTGACAGATCCAAAAAGTAACAACCCCTTACCTCGCCCCTCCATTTCTGTAATACTTCAAAATATCTCCCAAAAGACTCAGAGAAAGCTTTATCTTGACAGTCATGTTGTTTTTTTTCCGCCTCTCTCTCTCTTGTGCTCACACTCTGGATATATTTCTCTTTTGCTCACCCTGCTCTTTCTCACTCCCTATGTGTCTTTCCTTTCACTGACTGTCTGTCTCGGGCTGTCTGCGGTGCCCTCTCTCTCTCTCCTTCCTCTCTCATTCGCTTCCTCTTTCAATCTTCTTTTCTCCCTCTCGCTCTCCTTTCCTGTCTCCCCTTTCAATGTTCATACACTCTCCTTTTCTCGCCCTCTCTCTCTCTCTTTCTCTGTCTCTCTTTCCCTTTTCATCTCGCTCATTCTCTTACTCTCTCTCTTTTTTCAGACTGATAGAACTGAAGGAGAAGGCACTGCGGAGGCTGGAGGAGCAGTTGAAGAAGCTGGAGCTTCAGGAGACGGACCGCGAGGAGAACAAGGTCATTGCCTTGGGCACGTCCAAGCTCAACTACCTTGACCCCAGGATCTCCGTCGCCTGGTAACTGCCGCTCCTCACACACACACTCACTCACACACACACACACACACTCTCTCACACACACAGCTCGCCTTTTCATAGGCTCGGCTAGAGACCCAGTAGGAATAAGGATTTGAGGGTGTCTTGTGATATCAAAAAGGTTTTTTTGATATGACTGTATTTCAAAATTTATATTGAATTCTGTCCCTCTAAATTTAGATTGAATAGCCAGAGCAATGGCATTTGCTGCCTTTTTTAATATATTGGAAATGATTGCTTCGAAGGATAGGTTTTATGTTCTTTCGTAAGGGTGGCAAAATGTGTAGGCCATTCTGATGTGTTTTGTCTTTTTCCATTTGCAGGTGTAAAAAATACAATGTCCCCATTGAGAAGATCTATAACAAAACCCAGAGGGAGAAGTTTGCCTGGGCCATTGACATGACGGATGAGGACTTCCAGTTCTAGACAGCGTTGCAAAAGTTATTTTCTGTGTCTGGCACTGCCGTTTTTTCTGTTGTACATCAGTGTAGTATTGTGGTATATTGTTTTCTTTATGGATATATTTGTGGAATAAGTCAAAAACCTTAATTTATCCTAATACCTATTTCTCTATTGCTATACTTTTCATTTTTATGTAAAAATATTGTCTTGTTTTTTTTCCCTTCCCCCCTTCTGTATGGAAATGAAGTCTGTGAAATGAAACCAGTTACTCTTGTCTAGTGTATTCTGTTGATAAGCACTCAGTGTTACACCGAGGGAAGCACACAGAGCACCATAGCGAAGCACCCCGGCTTTTGCGCAATGTGACATCATCCTCGGCACTCTCACCAAATATCTGAAATATTTCTGCTGCTCTGGCGGGTGCAGGGATCCAAGCTGCAGGCAGTAGGAATGCAGCAGGATTTCACTGGGATTAGGCTCCCCGAGGAGAGGTCGGGAAGTTGGGTATCCGAGGAGAAAAAACGGGAAGGGAACATCTGGGAATGATAATGTTGTTTTGGATGCAGTCCTGCAGGAATTCTGCACAGCCACAACTTCTTGTCTAGTCTCTCTCTCTCTTGTTCTCTCTGTCTCTCTCTCCCACTCTCCTTCTCTCTCCCCTCCTTCCCTCTTCCTCTCCCTCTCCAGATCTGTTGTGGCTAAGGTCATGTTGTCTGCCTCAACTCTGTCTTTGTTATACAATGTCCATGTTCTCGACCTTCAGTGTCAGAGGTTGTGAGAGTATGTGTGTGTATGATCACTCCTGTTGCTTGAAGGCAAGTCGGGTGTAGACTTGTTGGTTGCTTTCTCTGCACTCGGTAGCCTTTGAAAATCGTGCAGAGAACTCTCTTCACATATTGTTACCATGGAGCTGCCTGCGCTGCGTTTCCATGCATGGCTGAGTTAGAGACTGGCACACGCATCAACATCAGCTCCTCCGTCATTGCGAAACCTTAGTTTCCCTACTAAATCAGTAGACTGGCTGAGACACGCCAGCACTGACGCCACTAATTCATTAACACGCAGTATCTTACACCGAATCTTAAAGGTGAAATCCACTGTATATCTGCAGAACGTGTCAGAGCTCTAAGAGACACACGTACTGTTTTAGTACTGACATTTTCAATTGTACATCAAGGGTATTTTCAATGGCGAATAATAGTAGCTGTTACATTTTCAGGCCTCTTTAACTCCAAAGGCTTCAAACAGATCCAAGGGATTAAAAGGAGGCCCTATTTCTGTTAGTAAACTGGAGAATAACTCCGGAATGAATCCGGAAAAGTTGTGTGTCTGCGAATTCCCATCAACTTCCCTTCAATTCATAAATATTCCCCCGCCACAAGTGAGGCCTGGGCCCATCTGCACAGGCTGTGGTTGGTGCGCTTGGCAACGCCACATCAAAGCGCCCCGCCGCCCCTCGCGAAGGAAAAAGAGGAAATCTGGGACAAAGTCTCCTTCCCTGCAACCCAACCACACATGTGGCGACGAGGAGGAGTGCAGCACTTTGTTATTTAGCGACACACACACACACACACACGAGCTGCACAAGCGTCTCGGTGGTGTGGAAGTCTGTGAAAGAAAGCCACTGCTGCAGCGCCTCTGCTGTCCCTGATCCATGAATGCTGAGTCGTCTGCCATTTTGATGTCTGCTCCCCTTTTTCCTCCTATAGAAATGGGTTATTAGACAAATAGAGAGATGGAAGATCTAGTTTAACAGTCTTGGTTGGCATGAAATATGGAAAACATGGGGAATGTGCATGTGTGTGTGTGTGTGTGTGTGTGTGTGTGTGGTACTGTTGACTCTCTTTGTTGTCTGAAGGGCAGTGGTAAATATCACGGACTGTGTTGATGCAGCTGATACGTGAGGGAGGTAGATCAGCCTGACCTTTTCAGTAGTCGGTTTGCACCTTGCATTGCTATCCAAGATCTCCACCATGTTAATTCTTCTCCATCCCAGTAAGCCCTTCATCCCTACAATGTGTTTCTGTTGCCCGCTAGGACTGTCTTATCCTAATCTGTAGTCTTAAGAGTTCTGCGGTCTTTTTCAAGGCTTTTTTTCCTCTCGTGTTTGCACAGGGGATTAGAAACTAGGGTTAGGCTGTTACAACAGGCTTAGGTAGAGAAGGAAAATAAAAACTGATTTAAAAACTAAAAAAAGAAAATACATCTCACAATTACTTGAGTTTTTTTTCTTTCGGGGAGAAAACAACTGTGTTTGTCAAAGAGTGGAGGAAAACTGTAGGCCGGATTTCCCTCAGAAAAAATCTTTTGATCAAAGCGCGGTGCTAGCCTGCAGCATTGTTTTGGAGGGCATTCTTCACATCGAGTTGCGAAGGAGGTAGCCAGCTATCAGACTTTGATCCCAGTTGTTGCCACTGCTTTTCTCTTAGCCTCTCTACGGAAGAAAACCTGAGCTGGATGTCCATTGTTCTACAGCCGTGATTGAAGTTTGAGGCTGCAGGAAGGATGGAAACCTCGATTCACCATACAGAAATACACACATGCACTTGTGTGTGCGCGGAGACACACAGGCACACACAGACAGACACACACACACAAGCACAGTCATACAATTTTATGGCTTTGTGCCATTTTATGGAGGTTGGCTCAACTCAAACCTCTACTGGGCCATTCTCGTACTCCTCTGAAAGCAGTATACAGTGCCTATAGAAAGTTATCATACCCTTTTGAAATAGTTACTTTTTTTGTCTTACAGCCTGAAATCAAAACCCATTTTTTAAAAAAAATCTTTTCCAGTTTTATTTACAAATGTAGCTGTACAACATCAAAATAATGAAAAAAAAGTCAACAGTTCTGAAAATTAATAAAAAATTAAAAACTAGAATAACAGGGTTGGAAAAGTCATCATACCCCTGACTTAATACTTTGTAAAGCTTCCTTTTGCTTTCATTACAGCCATCAATCTGTTTGGATATGTCTCTATTATAGCTTTGCACACCTAGATAGGGGAATATTTGCCCAATTTTCCGTGCAGAAATGTTAAAATTTAGTTAAATTCTGTAGGGAATGGCGATGGACTGCTCTCTTCAAGTCAATCCACATATTTTCTATAGGGTTTAAGTCAGGGCTCTGACTTTGCCACTCAAGGATATTCACCATCCTATCCTTAAGCCACTGCTTTGTTCTTTTGGCAGTATGTTTAGGATTTTTGTCGTGTTGGAAGGCGAATGACCTCCCCATCCTCAGCTGTTTAGGAGAGGGACGCAGGTTTTCCTCAAGAATTTTGGTGTACTTGGCAGCATCCATTTTCCCTTCTATCCTGACCAATTGCCCAGTCCCCGCTGAAGAGAAACATCCCCAAAACATAATGTTGCCCCCACCATGCTTCAAAGTAGGTATGGTGTGTTTTGGGTGTGTTTGGGTGTGTATACTGTGTTTGGTTAGCGCCTGGAGCTCAGTCCAAAAACTTCAATCTTAGTCTCCAAAAAGTTCGATCTTAGTCTCATCTGACCATATAAGCTTTTTCCACATGGTAGCAGAATATTCCAGATGTGTTTTTGCACTGAACTCCAAGCGCAATGTTTGGCGAAAACCAACACAGTACACCACCCAAAACACACCATACCTAGTGTGAAGCATGGTGGGGGCAACATTATGTTGTGGGGATGTTTCTTTTCAGCAGGAACTGGGCAATTGGTCAGGATAGAAGGGAAAATGGATGCTGCCAAGTACACCCACATTCTTAAGGAAAACCTGCGTTCCTCTCCTGGACAGCTGAGGATGGGGAGGTCATTCGCCTTCCAACACGACAATAATCCTAAACATACTGCCAAAAGAACAAAGCAGTGGCTTAAGGATAGGATGGTGAATATCCTTGAGTGGCAAAGTCAGAGCCCTGACTTAAATCCTATAGAAAATATGTGGATTGACTTGAAGAGAGCAGTCCATCGCCATTCCCTACAGAATTTGACTAAATTTTAACATTTCTGTACGGAAAATTGGGCAAATATTCCCCCGTCTAGGTGTGCAAAGCTATAATAGAGACATGTCCAAACAGATTGATGGCTGTAATGAAAGCAAAAGGAAGCTTTACAAAGTATTAAGTCAGGGGTATGATGACTTTTCCAACCCTGTTATTCTAGTTTTTAATTTTTTATTAATTTTCAGAACTGTTGACTTTTTTTTCATTATTTTGATGTTGTACAGCTAAATTTGTCAATAAAACTGGAAAAGATTTTTTTAAAAATGGGTTTTGATTTCAGGCTGTAAGACAAAAAAAGTAACTATTTCAAAAGGGTATGATGACTTTCTATAGGCACTGTATAATGAAAAACTGGTATCATTAGTTCTTTGAAACGCCTTGGGACGCGGCACCAGCGAGCTTGCATGTGGAACTTTTTCAGAGGACCGTAGCCAGAGAATGACATTTCGCCTCTAAAGTCTGAGGCTGTTTATGTCTTCCAGTCCCTCATCGGCATAACATATGTCTGCCACATTTTTGGTGTTTGAACAACACACATGACTCATTTTCATCAGCCTTCCCCATCCAGCTCTGGCCTCCCGCTCACCACAATGAGGACCATCCAACTTTTGTACCCTTTTCTGTTGCCAGTTAACCAAGTAAATATTGTACAGTTTTTGTACATTGCAGAAGGATCAGAGTTCCTTCAAATTGTTTTATTTGAATGGGGTGATTTTTGAGGGATGATGTGAGCGAGGCTCTGGAACCCTTGGGGCCTCTCAGAGAATTCCCATTGGCCAGTCACACTTTTTTGTCTTGACACTGCTCCCTTTTTTAAAGACTGGGCTTGCTCATAATTTTACCATCTGTATATTTCACGACACTAATGATGTGAATCTGTCGTCTCCACTTCGACATATAATGATTACGCTAGACAGGATGTCTTTGAAGGGCCCAGAATTATAAACATATCCACATTCCTCATCTTCTTCCTCTTCTTCTTCTTTTCCCCTCACATATCAAGTCAGCCATTTTTTCCAAGTTTATCTCCTAAGTCAGCCAGTATGGGGTCCCAGTTCTTCCTTAAGTCCCAGTAATAAAATTCCATTTGTGCTTTTTCTTCTGAAGGCACTGTGTGAAGAGGAGGTCAACTAAGCCTTCACAGTGTGTCAAGGTGACCTCTGACCCCTTTGGTTGCCATCACTACTGAGGACAAAGGGTGTGAGGATTCCATCCCTAATCAGCGGCCGGCTCCCTCGTGAGCGACAGAGGGATTCTATTCACCACGGACCTTTGGCTGCTCTTTTCATCTCCTTCAGCTTCCTCCTCCACCTCTTTCACTGGTACCTTATTGGCCCTCTTGCTCACCCATGGCGTCCTTACTTAGTGAAACTGGAAATTTAAATCCAATCCTTGCTGACTTTTCCATCCATTTGTGATTAAAATGTGTAGATTGAGGTGTTATGCCATTGAGGTTCTGAATAGGGTTGTGAATTTCCTTTTTTTCTCCTTTTTTTTTTTTTTTTTAATAACATAGCCCTGGCACTTAGTAATTTGACAGATCTGTCCGGTCTGCTCCAAAAAATTGTCTACTTTATAACTCTCCAGCAAAGAACATTGAGAAACTTTATGGTCTGGCAAAACCGAAGTGAAATTTCAATTCCCTTATCTACAGTACTTCCAAAGCCATCTTTATAGGCGACTATGTTTACTCACACGATCCAATATTTATTTTTGCCCTCTCCGCAAGTAACGTTTTCACCTTTGAGCATCAAAGGCCCATGCAATGCAAGCATGTTTTCATTAAGAAACACAAATGCCCTCAGCAAGTATATTTTAGTCTTGTTAAATATGCTTAGGCTCCCAGATGGTTTAGCGGGCGAACGCTATGCTTTGCTAGCAGCCTGGCGGACAGCCAGGGAGAGCACAAGGAGGACTCTCTGCTCACCAAGAGCAAGCACAGCAAGGTGAGACATCAAGCCGGCGACTAAAAGGCCATTTAGGAGAGAACTCTGGACTGATATTAGTTATGGGCCATTTTTCACATCTCCTCTCTGACGCCTTGGCATTTAAGAAAGAGTAGGTGATCAAATCACTGTCTGACAGGCTCATATTAAAAAATAAATCTTTGAAAGTGTGATATGTCGTGTATGATATTCTGATAGATACTGTATATCCCAAGAGTCTTATAGGACAATGTAAACCAATACAATCACCTGACACACTCTATGCATTGCTGAGGGGAATGTGCAGAATAAACTTCACATCTGTACATATATAACTGTTGTACAGCCAACAAGGATACTTTATTTATTTATTTATCCTTTATATAACCAGGTGAGTCCCATTGAGATCTTGCATCTCTTTTTCAATGGAGCCCTAGGATACATGACCCCCACCCATAACTAAAGGGAGTGGTCACTCTCCAGACTTTCAGACACATTTGAGTGAATTAGGAGAAAGGAAGAATTTAAAACAGAGAGGCCCAACTTTAAACACTTTCATTTCATAGATTAAAAACCAGACTCCAACAGCTGAAGGAGGCATTTCTCATTTTATATATATGAGTTCATATTTAATCTCCCTCCAGGATAGATTTCAGAAGTTATGAATGCTAAAGCTTTTTTCAGATACAGTTTTCTCCCCAGAATGTTGTAGAATGAATCGAGTTGGATGGGTTTTTGGCCACGTGTTGATAGATATTCTTCCCACACCTGAATGTGAGTCACATTTATACTTCAGCAAATAACCCTATTCCTGTGGGGTTTGCCTACAAGAAAATAAGAAGGAGAGATGAATTGAGGCACAATATGGAATTTTGCAGCTATAGAACTATGGCATGCTCTGTAGATTCATTGCACATCAATAATGAAAAGGAATATCATATTAAATATGCAAGTAAGCATCTGAATTATGCATATCCTGAGATTGACTGTATGCCACAGGTGAAATGCTATATCTTGGCACAGCTCTGTGTGATTTATGAAAAAGAGAATAAACTTTAGTTTCCTTGTATCCTTGAACATGGACGTATCTGTAAAAGAGCACCACCACACAATTACGCATATAACTTGTGCTATTCTCAATAGCCATGACTCACTCATGTTGACGGTTGTCACTCTGTGACTACTTACCCCAGTAGGCTACACTTTCACGTGACATTTTGGAAACATCTGTCAAGAGAGGGGGGAACAAAAGCCTCAGCGTTAAAGAACTGTGATAACAGTCCAAAGAGGCGAATGTGTTCTCAAGGCGATTACATGGGAAAGACTCGGTTTGACGGGAGGCGCAGGGTTCATATCGTGACAGTGCCCTCCCCTAAGATCTCTGTTTTAAAGGCGAGCAGTGGGTGGTTATGACGCGCAAACGCGTTCTAAAGGGATAAGTGGATGATGAAACTGAGATAAAAGAAGAGATATTTTGTCTCGCACAGCATTTCAGATATTTCTCCCGCGCCGCATTCCGTTGGGGTTCCCTCCACTCTCTATAAGAAGATTCGATCTAAAAAGTTCTTTTTTTTTTAACCCGGACAACTAACGCTAGACACGTCTCTATGCAACAACGGTGACTCTCCACACTATGGAATGATTCTTAAAGCGCAGATGGCAGCTGTTACGACTAAACGAAGAACATTTAAGTAGCCTATATGGATCAGTGTTTTGGAGGATGAGGGTAGAAAAACGAACAACATACCTGGAGTAACTTGTGCAGTTTGGAGGAGAGTCCCTTTTTCACAATTGACCTTGGTGTCTGGAGTTCATCTTGATCATTGCCATTTCAAAGAGCTTCATTGCACTCTACTGTCGACTATCGAAATCATATTTTGGATCTGCGTTCATCCGAGATGGAGTTACTTCTGCTGTTCAGTTTAATAACTTTCCCTCTGGCAATGCGCTTGAATGTTGGTGAGTAACTTTGTTCTTGAAGTCGAGCCTTGGCTACTCTCGACACATTGTGTTCCAACAGAATTATTTTCACTGAAACATAGGCTTATGCTTGCAAATGTTGAGTAGGTTTCAGAAATTCTTTTGAATTCACTCTGTAAAAATAACGCGTAATTGTACTTTGCATAAAAAATGAATGTTCTGATTCGAGAAGCCATCCCCGTTGGATAAAATACAAAAGCATGGGAAATGTTATAACTCAACGATAGTTTTCGAATTGTCTGTGTGTACGGGGACATGACAGCCGGTACTGCATCACGTTGTGCCGAGTGGAACATGCTCCCTCGTCTACCTCCATTGTATACCAGTAGCTTTCCTGAGAAAAGCCTTACCTCCCACAGGCAGTGCCGCAGGGTCATCACTTAACTCTGTCAGCCCGCTGGCTTCTGGGAGGAACATTGGGAGGCACTCCACTGAATGTCACCATATGCTGAAACATCTTTATAGCGGGGCGCAGGTCACTGTGCACATGCCGCCAAATATCACCGGCCAGTGGGTCTCCTCTAGGTCAGTCACTGCACTTGATTTTGAATGCTGATTGTGTAATTGCTTTGAGATTGTGACAACGGCTGGGAGTGGTAGTGAGTTTTCAACTAATGATAATTGTCATAGCCTACAGTCAGTGGGTTTCTCTGTGCTCAGAGACTTGAATTATGGAACTGTAGACTGAAAGTGGAATATAATTACGCACGCATGCATTAATATTGTATATGCTCTTTATTTTATTCCTTCAGCTGTGAGGTGAGGCCGGGACCAGAATTTCTCACCAGGTCTTACCGGTTCTATCACAACCACACCTTCAGCGCTCTGCAGTTCTACTACCGGGACAATCACTGCACCGAGCCCACATACTCCCTCCTCATCCAGGGGAGTGTACATGTGCAACAGTCCTCCTGGGCCATCCGCGGAGGAACGGAGGCGGACTACCAGCTCAGTCGCGTCGCGCTGGTGAGCCACACTGCTGAGGCGGCAAGAGACCTCAGCGCCAAGCTGAGCCGGGATTGCGGGTTCGATGAAGCTTTGAAGCCGGAAGAGAGCTACGAGCTGTGGGACCCGGCGACGGGACGTGACTGCACGGGGCCACTGGGCTTCAGCATGCAAGAGCTGCTGCTGCTGCGGGTGGAGAGGCACTATCGCCACGGTGACCCCGACAGCCAGACGAAGGAGCTGCTCCTGGGAGACTTGCACACCGACGTCTCCCGCAGGAGGGTCCACAAGCCCTCCAGCTACCAGCCTGCGCTCCTTAGCATCAAGGTCAGCATCTCAGGGGCCTTCCAGGTGCTGATCCAGCATCGGGTTTTAAGTGAGATAGAGAGGCTTAGGAAAAGATAAACCACCAGGGGAAACCTTCACCTCCTCCTCAGTCTCCACTCCATAAATTCACCTCTCACCGAGCTTTTTACTGATGATGAGCAAGCAACAACAACAAAAAAATCCAAAACGAAACGATAGATTTAAGAATTTATTAAGAAATGGAACTATTACAATTTTGCTCACCAAGCCTTAAAGTTACATGGTCTGCTCATGGTCTAGCCAAAACGCCTCATGTGGTTTCTCGTGTAGGCTACCAGTCCACTTGAAGGGGGTCTCATGCAGAGATTGATCACAGGGCATCTCTGATGCCTTTCTTGGTAGATCAGTGTTGTGCGTCATGTCACGTCGGTGGTATACCTACGCAGAGGCGATATCAGCCGAGGTTTGTAAAGGTAACGATTTTGGTAGTGCAAGAGCGTGCCCACAGTGGCGTTCCGGCACGTACCCCGCTACCCCTGCGCGCGCGCCCTTCAAAGGGAATTGGAAATGCCTCTGCACGCGGCGCCGCGCTGATGCTCCGCGCGGATTCTGTGCGTGCCTCCGGCTCCATCACAGGGGCTTGGCTAATCTGGAGCCAGACCAGAGAGATGGAACGGGGCTTTCTGAAGGATTTATGCCTTTCATGTGTGTCTGTGTGTGTGAGTGAGTGAGTGTGTGTATGCGCGCGCGCGCTCGCGTGCGTGTGTGTGTGTGAGCTCACTCACACTCCTCTTCCATGCATTTGCTGGCACTGGCAGTCATTTTGATGCCCGCTTTAGAGGAGAAAAAGTGAAAAAAGAAGCGCTAGTACATGAAATATGTAATGCGATGGTAATGAGTTTCTAGTACAATCTGAATTATTTATGATGGATGACTCAAGTAAGGCTTGGCAAATCATTGGCTGTCATCGGTTTGCCTGCCCCCCCATTAAAAACCGTGTCTGTCCTCATCGCTCTCAGAAGTCCTCTGGCCCCTCCACATTTGATTGATATCGTATGAATTAAACATAGCTTGTAATTACACTCGCACTCACTAATGAAGTGCGGGCTATAATAATGATATCAGAGTAGTGCGAACCCTCTGAACCTCTGCCGTTTTTGAACCTGTAGCCAAACCGCATGCTTTGTTTGAGTAAAAAAAAAAAGAAATGAAGCCTCCGGCCGAACTCCCTCGGGCGTTGTTGGGGGGTTAACCACAGAGCCACCCCCCCGACACAGTGATTGTTTTAGTGCAGTCAAATGTCCGAGGTCTATCTGTAGTAAAGCCAGAATTTTCCCAGCATATGAAATAACAGAGTCCATGCCAGCCTCTTCATGCTGTGGGCTAGAGGGCTGGTCAACTGATTGATTAAAATTTAAACAAAGGTTTCTCCTCTGTGTGGAAAAATAAATTGTTTATTTGTATGGCTTACCACCACAACCTTCTTTGGAAATGTTAGTGTTGAAACTTAAATGCGAGCAAGACTTTGCTCAACATTCAAGACACACACATGTGGTGACATTTTGTGATTTGGTCTCCCCAAACATTCCTTTAAGTCAGGCTGATGTGAGAACACAACTCTTACAAAAGCAGCTCATTCAAGACCAGCTGTCGCCTGTTAAAAATGAGAGAGTGCTGATTGCTATGCTTCAATTATCTTTTGAAATTTAAGTTAGCCTTGAAAGTCTTAATTTGAAACTTTGGCTCCAGTAGTGATCACATCCAAACTTAGCAGCATCTCTGATTCTAATTATTTGTGGTTGGTGTTGTAATGGTGCAGGCCTGTAATAAATTGACTAGACACTATTGTCTGCAGTTAAACCATCAACAATAAAAGCAAAGGGCTAGCGGTTAAAAACAATATTGTTTGGCTGTTTGAACTGTATTTCAAACAGCCATGTTATTATTGCCCACACTAACCAAAAAGGCCTGTTTGTCTTCTCTGCAGCACGGTCACGATCACTCCTGCATCGTTTGCCGGATCATCTCCCGGGGGAGTCTCCAGCAGCCCCCCTCCCTGCCCCCACAGGCCGACTCTCCGGTCAGGGTCCAGGGCCACTGGGTGAGCCAGCGCTGCGAGGTCCGCCCCGGCGTCCTCTTCCTCACCCGCCACTTCGTCTTCCACAAGGACGGACGCACCTGGGAAGGACACTACTACCACTACGCCGACCCGGTCTGCAGGATGCCCACCTTCAGCATGCACGCCATCGGCCATTACAGCCAAGGGCAGCCGTCGTCCAAGGTCATAGGGGGCACTGAGTTTGTCTTCACAGGTATGGTCAATAAGCTCTGTGACTGCTGTATGTTGCTGGACAACAAGTTCAAGTTTATTGTCATACACTTGATAAGTGTAATCAGTACTGACATTCTTAGCCTTGGAACCCCAGTGAAATAAATGGGAAACAATATTAAGAAGAAACAGTATTTAAGTAGTAATTTAAAGTCTGAAGCACAGAGGTATAATCTAAAGTGTCAAGAGATAAAACGCTGTGGAAACAATATACACAGTGATGTAAAATGACGGGTCTGTTTTTGTGTATAGACGTATATGAGACAAACATAATACTTCAGCATATGTTATTCTTTCCAGTAATTACAACCCTAGTTCCCAGTCTGTAATAGTTCTGTGCATTTGGCTAAAGAGGTAAACATGGAGGCTCCTCCAAGTGCTTGACCCTTGACCCTTGAGTGAGTTGAATGAGATGTTTTCTCCCCCAGTAACTCAGATGAAGGTGACCCCTATGGACCTGGCCACCACGTCCCTCCTCAACATCTTCAGCGGCGACGAGTGCGGCACCGAGGGCTCGTGGCGTCTGGGCGTGGAGCAGGACGTCACCCCCACCGCGGGCTGCGCCGCCCTGGGCATCCGCCTGCCCCACACGGAACACGAGCTGTTCCGCGTCGAGCGCGACCTCTCCGGCCGACGTCTGCTTTACAACGGTCAGCGGCCCACCAACGGCTCCAGCCCCAACCAGCCCCACAAAAGGGCCACCTCCTACCAGCCTCCGCTGGTGCAGTGTGTCGTGGGCACCCAGGGGGGCACGGGTACTGGGAGGGAGGGCGACCAGCACTTCAGACTGGGCAACGGGCACTGCTCTGACCGCCGGTTTTGTCTCTTCACTCTCATCTGGGCCCTTACGATTTTGCAGATAATATAATCCACACAAGACTGCAAGGTCCCATGCTTATTATGGTCATTTCGAGTGTGGAACATCCTTGGATGGACAGATAAAAGAAAAGGATGTTCACTTTGAAAAGTATTTTTTTTGTTGAAGGTTTCAGACATTTCTGTTTTGAGAGAACCTTTCTGGGGGAAAAAATGGACGCAAGGGACCTTGTCCTCCATCTAAGACTGAAGTGGATGATGTACAATCAAACAAACTGCTCAGCCATCTTTGCCGCATAAAGCTTGCAATGATCAACAGACTGTCGTGAACAGAACTGGGAATGCGTGTGCCAAGTTTATGTGATTTCAGCAGTCTGTGTTGGGTGTTGTTTGTCTAAGCTGTTTACAAAAGGGATCAAAAGAAAGCTAAAATAAACATTTAAGTGTTACACAGAATGCCATGGTATTCAAAACAGTACATTCGCCTAAAGCTAGCAAACCACCAAATCTGTCCAACAAATATAATGACATCATCAAAGCTACTTGTAAATAGTAAATTCTGTATCAGGCTTTATTTGTGTATATACTCAGGATACTCAATAAATTCTATGGTCCTCTATGCTTGTAATTAGATGCTGTATTAAACCTACTTCTAGAGACCAGAATACATTATGTGAAACATTGATGTCCGAAAAGCACACAGAGACACACACACACAGGCAACACAAAGAGAAATGAAGACATGTTAAAGAATGTTAGATATTTTATTTAATCTTATTTCATGTTAAATATCATGGGACAGGATTGTAAAGCATGGAGTTCTTCAGTCAACATTTGCCTCACACAAGTCAGGATATTCAATTTATGGAAGGATAAATCGAAATGAGAACAAATAATATTTGGAAGCCATGTTTTTGTGTCTATGTGGTATCAGAAAAAAATAACATGTACAGGGAAGAAAGCACCTATTTTCCAGGTGGAGTCTTCACATTCATTGAGAAAAATAAACATTTTCAGAACTTACTGGAGTATTTTGATGTCGAACCCCACAGAGCAACACGAAGCAAAGTCTTTTACATTTATTTCTTTAGAGTATTGGTTTATTATTTCTTCAACAGATTAAAATAACATGTACAAGACACTTAAAACATTCTGTGCCACTCTCATTAAAACCACAGAGAGACAGAGACAGAGAGAGAGAGAGAGAAAGAGAGAGAGATGGAGAGAGAGAGAGAGAGAACAATTCAAATTTATTATTTATTGTTTTGTGAAATTTCCCCACCAAGGTCTCTACACAGTACCTCGCCCTTATCGTGCTACTGCTGCTGTGACAGATGGAAGATTTTTTTCCCTTTCCCGCTCATTCCAACCAGCCCTTGAAAACCCAATCCCTCACCACAAAACAAACTGTAAATGAGAACAAAAACAAAAACAATAACAATAGGATAACCTTCATTCAGCTCATCTGTGAGAACACATGTACTTGTCTGTGTGTGTGTGTGTGTGTGCGCGTGTGTGTGTGTATATGCACTTCTCTGTTTAATAACCGCGTGTCGTGGAGGAGGTGGCAGGCCACGTTTGATGATTTTGTACACAGGTACGTGCGGACCACAACGGACCATGTTAACCACTGATGACTTTGGGTTGAATGAGAACACACGTGGCGGCATTTTCTTGTTGTTTTTTGTTGTTGTTGTCGTCGTTGTTGTCGTTACCCCCTCCAGGTTAGGAAAACACTGGGGAAAGGGGTTTGGGGGGAGGGGGGGTTGGGGTTGGGGGAGGAGAGGGGGGGGAGCAGGTCGTGGACAGACGGTTGTAGTTCGCCTTTCTCATAATCTACAAGATGAACTTCCCCAGGAAGAATCCGATGAAGATGGCAGCGATGACGACGAGTAGTGAGGGCAGGGAACTGGAGCTCTGTTGCTTACTCATCATGGCTCCTGAATTTGATACCATGTTGTCAGGTCGCAGGGCCTTGCGCTGTCTCAAGCCCTCATCCTGAAGAAAAACGGGAGGGGGAGAAAGCATATTGTGAGCCAGCCTGTACACACCACTCCACAACTCTGTATCGACTTGGAAGTGTTTAAAAGCATCTGCATTTAAAGGTGCACGGGCGCTAAAATGCTGGTGCTTTTGACAAAGTCGGAGCATTGAAGCTTTGCCAGCGGAAGCATTTTGTCTCTTTAAGAGTAAACTGGGGAAGGATATCAGAGAAGAACGCTGACGGCTTGTAATTACCATGCGTGTCCCTACACCTGTGTCGCACCGAAAAAGGAAAACTTCTTAAGCGGTGAGATGTGGCAGAAACCCTCCGCGCTCGGTGTGCTGACAAGCCCAGCTCCGGTGCTGGGAATGTATGATTCATCTCAAATCGTGACTATGTTTCAGAAGCCCTTCCTTTCAGACATCAAATCCCGTCCTGACGTGAGCTCGGCGCTCAGGATACTGATGTGGAGGAATCTTAAATCTCCTGTTCCTCCACCTCTGTGCCTCTTGCTTCAGCCGTCTCTCCCGGCCCCCCTGCCTCCCTCTCGGAGCGTTACTTGCCAAAGAGTTGAGAAGCTTGAAACGCCAATGTGTGCTTACTGCAGTGTAGCACTTAAGGATTTGGTTTTTACAGATAGAATGCCAACGAAGAGAGACGATCTGACTTGCATATGCCCCAACACCCAGTGGACGTTTTTTCACCATTTAGTGCGGTTACTACACTTCTGACAACAGAATATCAAGTCCTAACGAAGCACCTGGGAAGCATCTAGAAAAGACCAGATGAACGACTACAATCTTGATGACTACACCCAATAGGTCTTAGATGAAGGGGAACTGACCATTCAATGACGAATACCATCTATGATTGCTGCATTTTTTTCCTGACACATTTGTTTTATCATGAAGAGAGAGCCTTGCAACGAGATGGTGTGACTAAATTGATATTTGCCTTTACAGAAATGCTGGGTACATGTTTGTGTGCCAGGCATAAATGAGAAATAGAACATCAAGATGGTGTGCTTGAAAAAACAGAAAAAACTGAAAAAACAGCAACACAATTTTTTTTTTTTTTTCAGTCAATCAAGAATCTATCTCATTGCGCAAGTCAATGTGCATGAAAACAGCTACAGTACGTGCTGACATAGAACATTCTGATCTCAACAAGCTCATGGCTTACAGCCTTTGCTATGAAGGATCACACATGATTCACACATTGAATTGGCGTTGCGTGCAATTATTCTTTCTTGCAATGATGGATTATGAATAATATGGATGATGGGTGATGAATAAAATGCTGAAAAACCTCAAAAGCATATGACTTGCAAAACAAAAGAGGGGCTGAGACTTCCAAGATAGTTTCTGAAGTGACCTTGTGGACACGAATGCAATCCACTACCTCACTTTCGCACTTTAAAAAAGAACAGAGTTCTAAAACCTGCACAACTTTTGAAGGTTACCTTGAGTTGCCTGTTCTCCTCTGCCACTCTCGCCACCTCAGACTGCAGCCTCTTGCATTCCTCTTGGAGTTTCTTCCTCTCCGTGTCGTCCAGAGACGTGCTGGAGGGCTTGGGGGCCGACGTGCCGTCCGGTTTGGACACGTGGAGGGCGGGTGCGGATTTGGTTACGTCGACGTCATTCTGCAAGGACCAGCAAGGTGAGAGTCTTGAGAGGTGTGCAAGGGCCCAGAAAAAACTACGGCGTCAGAAAGCAAAAGTCCACCATTTCCGACCACTCGCCAAGACGGCTGATTCTAATTAGCACAACTCTACAGCTTGGTAAGTCGGCTAATTAAATTCTTTCTCTAATGAATCAATGCTTGGTAGGACTTCAACTTTCTGAAGCTAGTTTTCTACCTCTGGTGCTGAGCAAGCCTTCCCCGTGGGGTTCCTCAAATCAGATCCTAAGAGTCCTAAGGCCTCATGCATCTCCTAACCTCCCTCAACACCACTATTAGTGAACATTGCTCTTCAAGTCATTGCATTGTTTTTTTGTTTTCCTTCTTCAACTTTGTAATCAGATTTTTTTTTTTTTTGCCCAGATTTGAGGAACACCACAACAGACGCACTCTGGTAATTCACAGGCACACATGCCAGACAAACACTCTAGTCTTTCTTTCATGGTTAATTAGGATCAGTTTCACTGATGTGTGTGAGGCATTGTGATGTTTCTGTTAGTACGGCTGGAGTTAATTACTCTCCAGGAGAAGAGCTAAACTACTCTGATTCATCTGCTTAGGCCTTTTAAGTGAATAACCACTAATTTAGTCTGTAAGTCTGTAAATTAGCTGGTAATTTTGTGCCGAATCCTCATAGGACTTTGGATTTTCCCCTTCACTGACATTTTTAACTGCCGACAAGGCCAAATCAGCAGTTGGCGAACATGGCATGTGTTGAATAGCAACCTTGCATTTTTTATCTCTACATTAATCTGTCTTCATCAGGAATTTTTCAGACACACTACAAACAGTCTCTTGAGTTATAAAAATACTTACAGCCCTACTGCGGCTGGTGGCAGGACCTGAGGAAATGTTAGCTTCACTCAGGGCTGCATCCTGCCATTTTTTTTGGTCTAAAGCCTTACCCGTGACTCTAGCTCTGTCTCCCTGCCACAAACCTTCCACTTCCTGCCCTTCACTCTACCGGCCTGCTGTGACATGTCTGGGACGTCGCCCACTTCCTTGGGGTCGTCCGCGGCCCTGCGGCCCAGCGGGGTGAAGAAGTCGCCGGGGGTCATAGCGGCCTTGTCGCCGAGGTACTTGGGCACCTTGGGGGTGTACTGGGGGGTGCTGAGCCCTACAGGCCTGCTCCTGAGGTTCTGGTGGGGTGGCAGCCAGCCAGGCAAAAGGGTGGAGGGTATGGAGGGGTAAAAGGAGGGTGTGGGGGGGTACAAGCAGCATGCAAATCACAAGCAAGGTCTACAGCAGATCATTAAACAGCCACAAGGCCCTTAGCGCAAAAGATACCAGACTGGAATCATGGACTGACAACAAAGGCGAGTCACAATGCTGATCCAAGGTGCCCAAAACACTGTATTGTTTCCTCACGATAAAACTCTCCGCGGGGAGAGGCGGAACACATCACTCAGCTCTCCCTTAATGTTTCAGATGAGATCATCATCAACCTCACACCCTAATCAAGGACGGAGCCAGATCAAGGACAGGACCAAAACATTACAGTGTAGTGGGACCCCGGAGAACATTCTACATTAAAGGTGCAGTCTGCAATTTCAATAACATAAGCTAACGCTTCCTGTCAAATTTAGAGAAGTATTCCTCTCACTCCTCTAGCTGTCTGTTCAGCTTCGGCACTCTTTTTCAGCAGAGGTGTTCGATTCCTTTGCGCTGTATGTAGGAGAAATTCCAACCGTGGCCAATCAACAACCAAACCGAGATGTAACACAACACGACGTGGGAACTGTGCACAGATGGCTGTCAGCAGTTGCAGACACGCCTCTAGTATTTGTACACAGCTCTGCTTCTGTAAATGGCAAACAAACTCAGAGGATCAGGCCTGGACAGTCCCGGCTAATCAACGTGGTACTTCCGCAGCACAGAAGGGCGGGGTGCAATTTGATTGCCCGTTGAGTACAAATATCATCAACCTTTTATGAAATCGAAACCGAACTGCAGACTGCATCTTTAAGCCATCGTTTAAGGATGTGGGCTTCTTGGCACAGGGTTAATGAAGGTTAATGGAAAAGAGAAACGATAATGGCTGTAATCATGATGTTAGTGGACACCGCTGGTCAAAGCAATATGTGCATAGCTTCCATTAATGATTGTACCTATGTGAATGAAGAGGAAAAGATGCACCTACAGCCAGGACAAGAGAGAGAAGGAGAGAGAGAGAGACAGAGAGTGCAGACCAGCCTTGTAGGACGTGCCATAGCAGCGTGAGAGTCTCTGTGAGGAACAGAGTCTGTTGCATTATAAAAGAGCCCTGAAACCACAGCTAAATCAGAAGCAGCAGCAGCAGGAGAGGCGGCAGCGGCAGAGGCGTCTACCAGGCACACAGAACAAGGAGCTCCAGGGCCGCGCTAAAGGGCCAAACGCTCGAGGTTGTGTCGCAGCAGTCCGCCGATGCGGACGTCTCCACTTACCACTTTATCGTTTTCAGAAGGCATCTCAAACACGCATCGCAGCTTGGAGTCCATCAAGTCGTCTGGTTTCGCCTCTTTCCACTGTGAGATGTAGACATGTAGACAGTTTTGTGCCACGCATTTGATAAATAGCACAATATGTAAGTGATCTACTAATATTTCCTATTAGACATGGGTCAATGATTCCGTAAAACTGTCAAGCACTATGATATATGGGTACTCCTCTACAGAAGTCATTAACAGTAGGGTTTTCACTAATACACACCATGTCACTGACTGTTCTTTCTGCATGATATAACGCAGAGATGAGCTTGCGTGATTAACATTTAATTTTAATAGGAATTTTGTGCATGTTAAAGATTCATTAACCATTAAAGAAAGAACATCCATTCGTTTATTTATTATTTCATCAAAGAAATCAATGGAAAGTACATACACTGCCATCTACTGTCAAATGTCTTGAATTGCAGAAAAACACATGCCCAATGATTTTCTGAAGACCCATTTTCCACTGTGCTATCAAAGGCCTACAGCGGCTGAGGAGAGACTCAGCTGCTCTCAACAGGAGAACTTGAAAGAGTTTCTTACCATTCCTTCAAGGTCTGGGACATTGGGGGGTGCGAAAATGGTCTGCACCATAAATTTGTGTTTACTTTTTTCATTTGGATCATAGTCAAACGGCTGCAGCATTACTATGGAGGGGAAAACAAAACAAAAAAAGAGTTGTGATCAATCCCACGTGGCAAGAAAAGCAACAAAAACACAAAACTCTGACTCATTAGATATCTAGTTCTAGATTTACATTTACTGTAAATAATGTAGCAGATGCTTCTATCCATAGTGACTTACACATCTCAATTATATTACAAGGGTCCTTCTCCCGACATCAACTTGGGGTTAAGTGCCTAGCTCAAGGGCAACACAGTAGAAGCCAGGAATTGAACCCAGAACTTTTCAGGCTACTGCATCCTGGCCTAGCCCTATTAGCCACTATGCTACAACTGGCTCATTCCCCACCGTCCTCTCTTGGTAGCCTACTGCTTGACAACCACAGGGTCCTACAGTTGTTTTTATTTGTTTATGCATGACCACGTGATTACTGTACAACATTTGCATTTAAAGTGATCCCATAGACAGATTTTTTATTGTGATACCATCACTTGATAAACAAGCCGACAACAAGTAATATTATCATGAAATGAATGCAAGGCTAGTTTTGCCACCGCAGTCTCCCGTATCGGTTAGTGTAATATGCCAAGAATATGCTATTTATGACGCATGCTCGTAAGTCCTCAGAGTGCCCTCTCCTTTAGAAAGGCATTCTTCATAGACCTTGACAGATTTCAGCTTACATTTGGCACGTCTTGACAAGACTATATTAGTAACAGCGTCAATTTATCATACTCCGATTTAGTTGCCGACACAGCACTGTCACACAGTCCCAATTCAGACAGACAGAATCAACAGTACTCAAATTAGACAGCCAAGTGATGTGTCAGTTGCAAAGGAGACCATTAGATATGATTGCTGGGCAATCACACATTTAAAAATTGATGGCCTTGAAATGTAATATGTTGGTCCCTGACTCCTGATGACTTGGAACACACTATTTCGGCAGGGACAGGCAGCTCTTACCTGAGACCGTGACGGCGGCCCCTGGGTCAATGATACCGCTGTTTGGCCGTACACAGTACCGCCGCGGTGCAGTGGTCTTCACTTTGAAGCATACTTTTCTGTCTGAGGGGTTCCTCAGCACGAGGTTTGTGGTCACGACATCTGTGAAGGGACCTGCCAATCGCAAAGAGAAGATGATGAGGAAAAAGAGAAGAGGCGGGTCTACTAGGCACATGGCAAACATGAAAACTGACAGCACAAAGCCATGACTGAATCGTTTAATAACTGGGATGTCCTACAGCAAAGTGAATAGGAACTGAGAACATTGTGTAGGCCTAGGACATTCAGTTTCACACATCAAGCCTGTTGCAGAGTCCATAAAGCAATTTGTGCAGAGGTGCAGTACAGACAGGCAGTGTTGCCAGTCAGTAGCCTTTATGCCTCCTACAAAAACAACATGCGTCACAAACACTTCACTCCTGGAGCAGGGTCATGCCTTGTAAGACATGTGGCCCCAACATTTGTCTTCCACCATGAAAGCTAGCCAGTCAGTGCAATTCTGAGCCAAATGTAAGACTACCTATGTCCATGCTTGAGTATGCTCAACACGTGTTTTGACTATGCTTGCATAAAACCAAATTGGTAAACAGGGCTTGCCAATGACACAGCTGAGGCATGAAAAAGCTTGTTAAGTTCATATCATATTCACAAGAGAAAGAAGTCCTAATTGTGGTCAATATGCAAAAAATATAAATTTCCACAATTCACTCAATGTTAATGTATAAGAAACAAATTCAGACAAGAACAACTCTCTTGTGTTTCAACACTTCTCCTTTATCAGAAACTAGTAATGCCTTCCCTTCACTGCTAGCCCAGTCTATATTGTATTATTATTGATTATTGCATCATCTCTATTGCTTTATCCAGAATGAATGATTTTCCATTCCAGTTCAATCATACTTGGAGGTGGTGTAAAAAATTGCTGAGGGACATCTAGGCAACTTCCCCTCAAGAAAGTCACAAGGTATTCATACAGCTGAATATTGCATTGTCAGTCCACTCACAACAATAAAGAGGCCATACTCTCACATTCACACAGTTCAATGCTACACCCAGCGTTTCCTCAAACAAGTTGACACATAGTTTTGGTGAAAAGCAGGAACATGGGCGGTTGGAAGTTATGCGAAGGCCACCTTATAAGCTCCCTTTTGTCTCACACATACCATATGACCAACACAACCACTTCTCCACATAGGCTCTAAGTGTTAATATAATCCTAACAAATTCACTGTTTACTTAACTACCTAAAGTACAGGGCAGGTGATTCAACTTAACTCCACTGGCAAAATAGTACTCCACTCATGTCCCAGTTAGCGGATAGAAAAACATAAGTGACAAACCCCTCATGTACACAAAAACACATTGAGGAAACACTACTGAAATGAGAAATGGGAAATTTACTAGGGAAGGGTGTCAATAGCTAGTTTGCCATCTTTAACTCCAACCCACTGTACATGGCAGACCATATTTGTTAACTGTCATTTATTAATATTACTGTGTGTTAGCCTAAGCGTTACCTAGTTATCCAACTGTTTGAATTAGCTAACGTTGTCTTTCGACGATATAAAGTGATAGGAGGTGATAGCTAACGTTAACCTACCTTACTAGATGACAAAGGTTAAGTTACGTTAGGACTTATCAGGTCTTTCCTTCCATGTCAACCTGTCCTCGTGAAAAATCAACGACCTCTGAATGTTTGCTTTAGTTGACGTTACTCCAATGCAATCGAGACGAGATAATATGGATAGCTAGATAACGACGAATTAACAGTGAGTAACACAGCTAGGCTAACTTGTAAAGGTTTAGCTGAATATCGGAAGTTGCCACTGATGCTACTAGTTGGCCTCCACCGAGCAAGAATCCCACCAGTAAACGACAGCAGTTGTGTTGGAAATTAAAAGAGCACATTTGCCAACGTTAGACGGACCGTAGCCATTTACTTCACCTAAAGCGTTAAAAACTATTAACATAACGTTAACGTTGCCGTTCCCATCACATAGCTTTACATTAACATTAGCTGACTATTAGGTAACGTTATGATACGTTAATGTTATGGTAAGCTCCATTTAATAGAGTTTTGGACGTTAGCTACCGCTTTACTAGGACCTACCTGGTGGCAAAGAGCAAACCAGCCAGGTTGCCATTGACAATTTGAGTCACAGAGCATAACAAACTTCGTTGAATGCTACAAATCATCATCATTACCATCATCATTAGCTAACTACATTCACGTTAAACGTCTCACACAGCCGAAGCCTACGGGAAGACTGGGTGCCCTTAATAGGTAAAGTTAACGTTTACAACCCAACTAGTTCCATAATTAGCTAAAGCCTGTAACGTAAACGTTAGCTGGTTCGCTGTACACTTAGCTAGCTAGGGTCAGCAAGATTAGCTAACCTTGCAAACTCTAACCTAGGTGGTAGCTAACGTCAGTGATCTCTTCAACTTGCTTCAGTACAATCGGCACTTTGACAATGACACCATAACGTTATAGTTGTCATAGATAGTCAGCCAGTCATGTGTCATTAAACAGATACACAGCTGCCATGAATGTACTGAACCATCAACACTGAATGCAGTATTTGGACTTGCTAGCTTAAGGCCTTAAAAATCCCCGCTCCTTTTCGCAAAATGGCGGCGGCCGTTGACAGGTGGCTATCGGGGTTGTAATATTATCTCTCCGGTGAATTGCTAGCTACTAGTGAGCGAGCTGGCTAGCTGGGAGAAGTTGTTAGCTAGCCTTAAGTTAGCTAGCCAGCTAATCCACTGCCAAAAACTGCCCATTCAAGTAACAAGGATAATGTTGCCGTACCTTTAAATTTGAGATCAGTCGATGGATCAAGAATTAAGATCTGCTCCGATTTGGACATGTCTGCTGTCAAGTATTAGCTACAGATTGCCGAGCCGAGTAAACGTATTCGCCAAAAGCGCACCGACTTTCACCAGGCCAGGGGACGAGCACACGAGTACAGTTTCGGCGGCGCGCATCAATATGCACGTCACCGTCGAAAAGAGCCCAGGTAAAAGTGTAATTTAGTGATTACAAAATCATCAGATGAAGAAATGTGATGCTTAATCTCACTTAAATCGATGAATCCATGTGCATGAAGCCTGAAGGACATCGATTTTTTTGATGCCATGCATGTCAGCTGTTGTGAGTATTTTACATAACAACAATTTAATGCAAAGTGGTGAAATCCCATCTCGATCACTGCAGTGCTTGCCTTGGACATTTGTGACATTTCTTTTGATGTGGTGTTAACCTCAGGTGTGATTATTCAGTGGACTGTTATGTGTGCATTTAGCGTGTCATTCCAACATTCATGTGCTAAAATATTATTTAAACCTGTAACCTTAATGTCATGTTGAAGTTTGAGAAATATTTATTTTGGATTCCTTTCCGGTGTGTCATTTACTACGCTTTCCTCTAGGTGGTGTAGTTTTTTCCACTGTACACTTAAATCTCCGTGCCTGTCATGCGAGCTTGCTAGGTAAACTCTGCTCTTTGCCTCTTCCAGTTGTTGCCTCATCTGTAGAGACCACTTTAAATGTAGGACCAGGACAAGATGGCGGGTACGTACATACTGTTAACAGAAGCCAGAGCAGAACGGACTTGAAACTCAGTGTTTACGGACTCTATTAGCTATCGGTTTGAAGCGGTAGCTAGTCGAAACAATGAATAGTTACGACTGATTACTTGTGGGTCTCTTTGTTTTCAGATTTATCTTTGCTCCAAGAGGATTCCCAAGAGGAGTTAGACGGATGTAAGTTTACTCCTGTGTTTTGTCAATGTGGAAGTCCGGGGCAGCTAGTAGAGGCCAGCAGTAACGTTTCTAACGTTGGTGGATGCCTCTTGTCTGTTTTTGTACTCTTGGGTGTGAGGCCTTGAGTTCATATACCGTTAACGCGTCACTCTCCCGCTCATTTCACATCTCCTGTGCTTCGTGTTAGATTAAACTAATCATACCGATGGTAGATAATTCGAAATCTGGTGCTGCTATGTCACACCACGCACACACAGAAGTTTGGTTGCTAGTGTTAGCAGGCGTTACATGCTAGCACATAGCCCTCTCCCAGTCGGGGTTGGCTAGTTAGCTAGCTAGCATGGAACCCCGTTAACGTCGGCAAGGTCTTTTTCTTGAAATTGGCAAGCTAGTGAGCAGGAGCTTTCCGAAAGAACACAGTGCATCGGGGCATGGTGAGCTGAACATTAACTCAAGCCTATATTTTGTGTTATTAATTTGACAATTGCCGATAGATCGTGTTTAGGTTAACTAACCAACCAACTTATCTACTTGAATGTAACAGATGCGGTTCTCAAAATTAGATATTTAGCTTGAATTTATCGATCATTCTCGTCTAGCTAGCTACCCCCTTTGAGATAGCTAGCTATGAGTTAGCTCACTTCGCTAACTTATCTGATGTAATGCCAGCTTTTTATATATTAAATTCACTCTTTTGTCGGTGTTATCGTTGTTAATTGCACCACTGTGAGCATGTCATTGTTTAGAGAAGCCAACGCTGGTGGTGTTCTCTCGCATGAAATAACCCAAGCAATTTCTTCAAACTGCTGTGGCGTCCGGTGCCAATGTAGGATAAAGGAAATGCGATAACGTTAGCGTATTTGAAGTGTGGCATATTCTGCTGTCCACTATTGTCTAAATACAATCGGACAACCCAGGGCCACTTTTCCATAAAATGATTGCGATTATTTGGAAGAAAGCTCTCTTCTGCATTTCATCTATTTGTTTGATACCGATCATTTGCAAGCGCATCGGACATTTCTTTCCGTTTTACATTAGAACTGTCATACGATTTGTGAATGGGAGGCAACAGCAGCTTTGCGAACTCTCTCCATACCCATGCCCTTTCTAACGTAATTTTCGCAAAGTAGATCCAAATCAACGCTGACACTAATCGTTCAGCACTCTGTGTTGACCTTTTCATATTAGATTTATTCACACTTCACAGGTGTCAGTCTTTGTTTTTTGCGGATGAGCTCCTGCAGGCACTCTTGGAGGAGATTCTCACCTGTTGTTTTTCTTCACTGCTCGTCTTTGCTGGTGAAGGGGGTTCTGTTCTCACGCAGTGTGTGTTTTCAATGTTTCTAATAGTTGGTGTGGATGACTACTCAGAGTCTGACGTCATTATTATACCTTCAGCCTTGGATTTTGTATCGCAAGATGAGATGCTGACACCACTGGGAAGACTGGATAAATATGTTGCAAGTGAAAACATTTTTAACAGGTATCAGATACTTTCTTGCCAAACTATAGGCTGCTATTTCTGTATTGTATCTTTCTTTTTGTACACTACTGTGCCAATTTTTTGCCGGAGCTTCACTTCACATTGTTTTTGGTATGACTTCATGTGTGATTTGAACTGATGTCTGGCCTTGTTGATTGTATGGTGTGCGGCACTGTTGCTGTTTGTGTTTTCTCACTTGAGTTTTGCATTTTATGCCTCATAGACAGATGGTGGCCAGAAGTTTATTGGACACATTAAAAGCTGTTAGCGAGGACGAGCGAGATTGCATTGCAGTCTTGGAACGAGTGAGCAAGCTGGCTGACGATTCAGGTAAGCTGCTGCCTCGTGCCTAAACTGAATTGACTGATGACTATATTGTCTCGGTGAATGTTGAAACACTGAGCTCATGACATTGACATACAGAATTGTTTTTTTGTTTTTCTTCCTGACTTTTGCAGTATTTCATAAGTTTGATGGAACACTCGAGTCTTAATGAGAAGTAACTATTTCATTCATGATATGCATATGTCTTCAGATAGTTGTTGTTATTTATTATATACACAGTACCACCCACCTGACTTCACTGTTAGATATTTACAGACAAAGTATCTTTTTGTGTGGAAGTCATCAAAGGTTTTTGTTAGTCATACCTAGACAGTGTCTCTGTATCTGTCACAAATACAATGGGTGATTGGCTCAGGACACCGTCCATCAAGGGCCCATGAATCTTTGATGCTGTGGTGTTACTGGCTTGTCCCAGCACTTGCACCTGGCTGCCATTTCACAAAAGGTGAAATCTGCGATCCCAGGCTTTACGGATTAGCTCACAGGCTAGTCGGCTAACCCCTCACAATTTTGTCCCTTGGGGAGCAGCCATGGGAGATTTAGAATGCATGTCCTTGTGCTAAGGGGAAAAGGAAAGGTCGCTGTGCCTGTGTAATGCAATACTTAATTGGGACATGCACATGTTATTATGGTAAGTGCGTGCCCCAGCTAAGATGTAGGAATAATCTCATGTGGTCAGGGCTGTCCTTGAATTATAACAAGCCTTTTGGTGGCCCGATCCGATTTGAAGTGCACTGTACCCCTATTTGGAGAGGCTCAAACATCAAAGCGCTGTATGAACTGTGTAAAATGTCACAATTGCTTTTGTTTTGTTTTGGTGCAGTGTGTGCTGCGTAGGGCTTTAACTGAAGTGGATGCAAGCTTGTTTTGTGCTTGCTTTTTGGTGGATGCTGGAATTCTGAACAGAGTTGAAAAGGCTTAAAGGTTGTACCTCTTGTGCCCTGAGCCAGTTGGCCACAAGCCATGTAGGCCAGCATTTAGTCTTGAACATTCACCATTATAACTGAAACTTGACCCTGGTGTTTCCACCAGAGACATCATCTTTCCTTTTTTTATGGGACATTACAAGCTGCTTCTTTGGGCCAATAAATGCATGTGTTAATATGAGTGTTAATATGAGCCTTTCCCTCTGTCCTTTAGAGCCCACCGTTCGAGCAGAGCTCATGGAACAAGTACCCCACATTGCCATTTTCTGTCAGGAGAACAAACCTTCCATTCCATATGCCTTCTCTAAGTACTTGCTGCCAATTGTAGTGAGATACTTGGCTGATCCGAATAACCAGGTAAGAAGATGGGGGTGTGGGGTGGGGGGCGCGGGGATGGCAGGAATGATCTGGAACCATTCGGGAATCATGAGTAAATGTTTTCCCATTGCACTGCATTGTGGATGATTGTGTAGCGATTTTAAGCCATAAAGATTTTTTAAATCAGCTGTTCAATGAATATTGATTACAGAACAGCTGATCTAAAACATCTTAAAGTTGTTTTCTGTTGTGGCAACATGGTCTTGTTTTTGTTTTTTTTCCCCTCCGTAGGTTCGCAAGACGAGCCAGGCGGCTCTTCTGGTGCTGCTGGAGCAGGAGCTGATCGACCGGGTGGACATTGAGAACCTGGTGTGCCCTGTGCTTGTGGACCTCACGGCCCCGGACAGCAACGATGACGTGAAGACGGAGGCCATGGCGGTGAGTCACATGACCAGACTGGCTATTGGCGCCAGAGGGGCCCAGGAGGAGTACAAGTCATGTGACTGATCTCAGATTCCAAAGAGGAGTTATGGCCTCTGAGTTTCAAAGTGTGTCATGGGACATACACATTAAAAAAAATGGAGAAAAAGACACGACAAGAAGAACAAAGGCCACTGATTGGCTTGTGGTGGTGTGGATCCTCTATGAGGATCACCGGTCTGGCTGTGTTGAGGCCAGAACAGCTGATTTTGGCCTCACACTCAACAAGACTGTTGTCCAACAATGAGACATTTTGAAGCCACTGTACAAGATATCTAACCTTCGTTGGCAGTTGCAGTGGAGTTTATGTTGGCCCCTTCATTGTCTGACTGCGTTTTGTGGGTGTGTTCACTACAGATCATTTGCAAGATGGCCCCCATGGTGGGGAAGGACATCACAGAGCGTCTCTTCCTTCCACGTTTCTGTGAGATGTGCTGTGACTGCAGGATGTTCCACGTGCGCAAGGTCAGTGGGCTCCAGAACTGCTACTGAGTGGGCTGGGCTGGGGTGGGTTGGGGTAGTGTGGGCTGCAGGCTACACGATGAGAGCTACACACTCTTTCATTGGTTCGTTTTTGTTAGTTTCAGTAGCTGTGTCTGAGACTGAGTGTCAATGTCATTTTTCACACACTGACAGGTCTGTGCAGCGAATTTCGGAGATATTTGTAGCGTTGTTGGTGGGGAGGCAACCGAAGAGCTGCTGGTATGTACACTGTAATGCCTGAGGTGTTACACAGTTCTGCTCATGTTATACAGGACCTAGAAGGAAAGCCCTTTTGATTTGTGAAAACACAAGATCACAAAATCCTAGAGAGATTGATGCATGTTTTACTGCGATTCTGATGTTCAGACTTGGACAAAGATTCTAAATTCAAAGTCATCTGATTTGAACCTTCACCATATAACTGATCTTTAACTTATCTTCTGTATGTAACATTTAAAATCTTTGCTAGTTGTTTGATTCAGATGAGAAATATCTTTAGCCCTGCTTCGGGCCTATTTGGCCATTGTAAAACATTTGATCCATAGTTCTGTTGAGTAATTTGCATGCTATACCCTTTTAATTTTGTAGCTATAATCATATGCGGCTGTTCCCTGAATTTTCTGGCCATGTTATGTGGAGGGCTCTGTTGACATTTTGTGTTGCCCTCTACCCATGAACTGGGACAGGACATTGCCCTGGGGCGTCCAGTCTAAGTCTCTCTCTCTCTCTCTCTCTCTCTCTCTCTCTTCCCCCCCGTCCCTCTGTTTTTTTGTTTTTTTGCGTTTTTCCTTCCCTGCGCTGCGCTCTTTTCCTGTGCAGCTGCCACGCTTTTTCCAGCTCTGCTCGGACAACGTGTGGGGGGTGCGGAAAGCCTGCGCCGAGTGCTTCATGAGCGTTTCCTCTGCCACGTCGCCCGAAGTGCGCCGGACCAAACTCTCATCGCTCTTCATCAACCTCATCAGCGACCCCTCGCGCTGGGTAAGCTTCTCGTAGCCCTCGCGTCCTCCTTCCCACCACCGCCCTTCGTGTCTTTCTGGCTGTTAGCGGCTAGTTGTCGTGTTTTAGTAGTGCTCTAATAAAATGTGGCCTCCATTGTTCGAAGACATTCATGTGGAACGCATTGATGGTAAAATCACAAGCTGCAAAGAAGGACTGCTCTGCTGTCCAGCTCCGCCCAGGCGTCAGCTATGGCCACTGTGGCTGGTCAGTTACAGTAGTCACTCAGCTTAGAGCTGTTTCTATGCAGCTGGAGCAACAGGCCTGGGTGGTAGGTCTTTGTCCAGATTTCTTAAAAAAAAAAAAAAAAAGCCCACAACATTCATTATCATCAGTTCTGTGCAGTGATGCATATTTAGAATGTTCAGAAAAACTAAACTTTAATTCAGATGTGCCCTGTTTTATCATGACAGGATACCTGTTGTTTGAATCCTCAACTCCTTTGTGCTGTTCGGACAGGTGAAGCTAATGATCTGGTGCATTGCCTTCCTCAGGTGCGACAAGCTGCCTTTCAGTCTCTGGGTCAGTTCATCTCGACATTTGCCAGCGCCTCCTCTAACGTGGGCCAGTACTTCAAAGAGGGAGGGGAGGAGGGCGAGTGGACCGCTGAACACTCCCAGAAAAACAGGTACATGGAGCTGAACTTCCTTATCCCTATTATGTTACCACTTAATTCCTTGTTGTATATATTTCAATTATCAGCAGAATAAGGAGCAATAGCACAATAAGTGAGCAGAATCAGTATGTGATTGTTGATTGTCTAAATTTTAGTTTTTCCTCATTTGTCACGTGTGTGTGTGTGTGTGTGTAGTGCTGAGGAGAAGTCATCAAATTCGGACACGAATGCTGCACAAGATTCTCTCACTGCTGCTACGGAGAAGAGTCCAGAGGATTCCCCTGTCGATGTGGAACAGAAGGATAATGTGACCTCTGACGTCTCTCCGGACTCCACTTCCCAGAATTCCTCTCACGCTCAGGGTGATGCGGCGAGCTCATGTCGGATGGAAGAGGAGGGGAACATGGACGTTGCCGAAGAGGGTGGAGGAGAGCAGGCCGCCGAGGCTCTGAACGGCGACATGTCCTGTTGCCACGGCAACACTGACTCCAGGTGCCTCCTGGGAGAAGTGGAACCCTTGCACAACGCCTCGGAACCTGACCCAGGCCCTCCGAAAGAAGAACCTCCCTACCCGCCCGAGGAGCCCGCCGCGGATCAACAGCAACCCCCCAACTCGGCACAAAGCACCACGGCAGAGGAGCTCCCAGACACACCGCAGAACAATCCAGAGGGCGAGAACCCCGTCTCGTCCGCCGCCGCCGCCGTCGTCGAAGACTCCGCAGCAGCAGAGGCCAGCGACTCCTCGCCCGCAGCGGCCTCTCCTGTCCAGACGGAGGACATCCCCGAGCAGGAGCTCTACAACTCCTTCCACTTCTGGAGGACGCCCATCGCCGAGATCGACCTGGACCTGGAGCTGCAGGAGGAGCAGGAAGAGGAGGGGGCGAGCCACAGCACGCCCCCCAGACGCGCAGGGCCCCCGGTCATAGGGGCCAACATGCTCTCCCCGGCCCTGGGCAGGAAACAGCTGGAGGAGCTCATTGAGAATCTGGAACCGCACATCGATGACCCAGACGTGAAAGGTAAGCGGCCTTGTGTGTTGCCTCATGCATGGATCGTGTTGCCATGTCAGGAGTAGATAACTTGACATGCCTGAAAGTGGTTATGCAGTTGCCTGGGAGTTTCTTTTTGACGCAGCTCTTGTTGTTTGTCAGTGATGTTTCATGTGACGCCAAATTCATAATTTTGAATGAAGAGCTCTGTCTCTGTGCTAGAGTGTGTGCACACACTGTGTTTCTAAAGCTCACTGCATGGGAAGTCCATTTTGCGCAGTCAGAATTTCCACACAGTCATTGTTGCACACAGGACACACGGTGTCCACAAAGACTTCCGTATTCTGAGTGAAGTTGGATCAGTTTACTAAGCTGTGAGAGTGCTGGTGGTGGTGCTCCGATGAAACACTTGCATAGTACATCTCAGACCACCTCACCACCAGGCCTCTCCCTTCACTTGCTGCTGAGGATGGCGAATCACAAGAAATCTGTTATTTTCTTTCTCCCTCCCGCTAATTCAATAACACACAGCCTTCGCTAAGTGCTGCCTGTTGTGGTAGCTGCGACACAAATCTGGTTGCAGAATATGTCCACGTGAACAATGGAGAGGGGGAAGTTGTTGGGTTCCTCTTGGCCGGGCTTGCGAGTCTTAAGCAGATTGCCTGTGTTTTTCTGGTCGAGGGATACAAGCCTGAGTGGCTTTGGCTCTGACTGGACTGGAGGAAATATTTTTGGCATGTGGCCAGCTATCCTAAAGCAGAGAAGAGAGGGGGGGAGGAGGGGGAGGGCTGTGGTTTGCCTTGGTCATACCTGACTGTTCATATAGCAACAAAGATATGTCAGAGGAAACCCTAAGGTGTGGCGGCATCTCACTACGCTGTGGCTACCATAGTGAGTCATGCCCCTTTTTTTTTTCTTTTTTTTCACACACACAAATCCAGACTGTGACTTCCTGTTGAAGAAATGAACGGTTACTTCCGTTTGAAGAAGTGAATCAATGAATGAAATGGGTTATACGATCTAATGGATTTCCCAAAGTTTTTTTGTTTGGTTCTATGTTCTATGTACTTTTTTCCCCTACTTGTCACGCAAATAATTTTATCATCTCTAGTATTCATAATTCTGTAATGTTTTATGTAACGGTGTAATAAAGAGTTTGCTGAACATCTGCCTCGTCCGACAGGAGACACCTCCATGTGTCCCTTGTATAAAGCGGTTTAAGCAGCTCCATAAATAGGCCGCCTTTTAAAGGACTCTGGCTGGGAAAAGACCCCTGGGCCTCGGCTGGTTAGTCTCCGAGAGCCTCGGGACGGTTTTGTAACCGACCGCACACCACCACCGTGACGTCCCTCTGTCTCGTCTCGGTCACTTTGCCTCTCCTAGCTCCCTGCTGCCGTCTTTTCCCTGAAGTGCTAGAGTCTCTCTTGCTTTCTCTCTCTCTTTCTCTCTCTTGCTTGCTTTCTCTCTCTCTCTCTCTCTCTCTCACTCTCACGCCTTTTTCTCTCTTGCTTTCTTTTTCTCTCGCTTTCTCTCTCTCTCTCTCTCCCTCTCTCTCTCTAGCATAAGTGCCCTATTCAGGGCTGCGTGTCCGTGACTCTGTCTCCGTGTCCGAGAGCTCGGGGTGGGGTGGGACACACACACACACACACACACACACACACACACACTGGCCCATGTTTGCACGTTTGTCCTGGGGGGAAACAGTGAGCCTTTCTTTGTGAGCGGAGGAGAAAACAGCACGAGGTCACGGGTATTGTGCTGGACGGTGCTGTTGCTCAGCTGGGTTATGGATCTAATGAGATGGAACAGGCCAGTGCAGAGTGCAGACGACTAGAAGGGCAGGCTGGGTTCTCTCTCTCTCCCTCCCAGGTCCTCCTGCCTCTCCTTTCTCCTCAATTGGACTCCGTGGCATTCAGTTCTCAATTATGCAATTTGTATCGACTTATCGAGTTTTTTTTTTTTTTACTTCCTTCATACACTTACTTACCTGGGTGAATCACTATCTAGTATGTGGGTGTTGGTTGTGCTGGGAAATAATATCATCACTTTTTTTCCCGTGTATACCTACCTGACTCTTCAAACGGCGAACATTTCTGTGCTGTTGTTTGCGATTCAAGGAAAGGAGTGTTGTGGATGAATGGGAGGTGGGGGGTGTGTGTTGCGGTCTGAGAGATCCTTTGTGTCATCACACACAGTTGGGTATGAGTGTTGCCATGGCATGGCAGAAAATGACCTGCAGGAGTTTTCTCTCTCCGCACTAGTTTACACGGCATTTCGCAGATGGGTTCATTTCGTAATGATATCAATGAAGGGAGCTGTTGTAGCAGGGTTTGGGTTTTTTTGCTTCTTCAGAATAGCCTCCTGGTATCTGGTGTTGGCACAGAAGGCTCTTTCTCTGGGCCCTTGTCATAGTGGAGCTCTCCCAGGTCACCAGTTTGCCATGTTGATGAGTTCCCCTCGTTGCGTTTTTATTTGCTGTTCCTTCCTGTATCTTGATTTCAAGTACAAAGCACTCGAGCTACTTTACAGTCAGGGATGGTTATCTCTATCCCAATATGTATTTGAAATGAGATGTGTTATTGCCACTGTTTGATGTTTGAGATCTCTTCATGCATTTCATTGTGTGTGTGTGTGTGTGTGTGTGTGTGTGTGTGTGTGTGTGTCTGTGTCTGTGTCTATCCTAATGTGCCACTGAAATGAGGTGTTGGCTCTGTTGGTGCTTGATCTCTCTTCGTGTGTGTGTGTGTGTGTGTGTGTGTGTGTGTGTGAGCAGCACAGGTGGACGTGCTGACGGCCGCGCTGCGGGCCACGGCCCTGGATGCGCACCTGGAGGACGCCTACCTGGAGCCTCGCCCTGCCCAGGTCTCCCATGACAACCCCTTTGAAGTCCACCAGGTGCCCCTGTTGGACTCCAGCGACCTGGAGGTGAGGCCACGCTGCACCATCAACACTGTGTGTGTGTGTATGTGTGTGTGTTTGAGTGGGTGGCACTGTCATCAGGGAAAAGTGCTATGCACTGGATGAAAAAAATAGCACCATATGGGCCATAAAAGATGGAGAGAGGCTGGAGGGGAGGTGGAGGGGAGGTGGAGGGGAGATGTGGGGGGAAGGAAACAGACGCATTTCCTGCTTTGCTTGCTGAGTGAAAGTGTTTTTTTTGTGTGTGCGTGTGTGTGTGGACCAGAATCAGGATCCCACCCTGCAGATCAGCCACGGTGATGACTCGGACATGAGCGACAGCAGCATGAGTCCAGAAGAGGAGAAGAGATCCAAACAGCAGGTGGGTTCTGGAACTCTTTTTCGCTAGTTCCAGGAACACCAGGAACCATGAGCCCAATGGACCAGTATCGCAATATTGTTACTGAAATAAAGTTGAGAGACAGCGGGTGTTGCGAGATCAAAATAGCGAGTTTATTACACCTTACAAAGTCGTAAGTTAACGTTGCTCAAAGTAATCTCTCCAAGTAGTCTCTCTGCGCATGACTGGCCTTACACTACACACCCACTTATGACACTTTATGACGTTGCTCTGAGAACTGCACTTAGTAGAGTTCAAAGTGTACATGGTAGAGCATGGCGTGATCTGGGCCCCCAGTGATAAGCTGTGGGAAGTACAGTGGTGAACTCCTCACGTGCTTACTCCTAGGAATGAAAGTTGCTTCAGTGCAATCAATCAGACAGCCTGCTGAGTTTAATCAGATGCAACTGAAACTAGATACACAAGAGATTACTGAAATCCCTTCTGTGCTAAGGCCACAGCGGTATGCCTGCCTATTCTCCCCAAACAGGTTGGTATGGCAAATATGCATTCACAGAAGCAGTATAGCCAGATAGCCAAGACTCTTGTTGTGGCTGGTGAATATTTTTCCATATTCCGAGCACTGTGGTCTGAAAGCTGAGATCAGTTCTTGCGGCGTTCGTCTTGTCTGTTAAACACAAGGAAAGGGTCGACTCTTTCCTTTGTGGGGAGTCTTGAAGTGTTTGCACCATGAAGTCACTGCTGGCTACACCTAAACAGGAAGTCCCCTAAGGTCTCAGACAACGCTAGGCAGGCCTTGAGTGAAATAAAGGACTTATTTGTTTAGTTTTGCATAGCAAAATATGGTATATATTATGAAGTATGCTGTCCCCTCCACTGATAATTTCTGGTTGAAGACTATTGAAAGATTATCAACAATTTTAAATCCTGGGCAACGCTGAGTGCTCTGTCTCTGAGGTTTGGTCCATTCCCAGCTACTAGCCGTCTCTAACCCCCCTCTCCTCCCCCGTGTGGTTCCTTCCAGGACGTGGTTCCGCAGGCCCTGCTGGAGCAGTATCTGTCCATGACGGACCCGTCGCGGGCCCAGACGGTGGACATGGAGATCGCCAAGCACTGTGCCTACAGCCTCCCGGGCGTGGCGTTCACCCTGGGCCGGCAGAACTGGCACTGTCTGCGCGACACCTACGAAACGCTGGCCTCGGACATGCAGGTGGGCACAGTTCACAGAGTTTTGCAAGAGTGTGGCGGTTACTCTAATTTAGAGGGCATGTGTCGTCCCCCGGATTATTCAGGTGTTCTGAAACCTTCAATGGAAGGTGAATCAGCTGGACTGGAGGTGAATCTCTGAAAGTAGTGAAAATGAGTGTGACTGATGTTAAAAAGCCTCCTCTGAATATGTTGAAGATTGGAGAATACATGCAAATGTGTCAGCTGCTAACACTTAACACATGAAGACGTTTTCTTTCACCGTCACTGATTTGCCTTTCTATATCTCTGTTTCCTTGTCGCCTTGCCCATTCTCCCTCTGTCTCTGACTCTGTCTCGTTCGCTCTCCCTGCAGTGGAAGGTGCGGCGGACGTTGGCGTTCTCGATCCACGAGCTGGCGCTCATCCTTGGGGACCAGCTCACGGCCTCAGACCTGGTGCCCATCTTTAACAGCTTCCTCAAGGACCTGGACGAGGTGCGGATAGGAGTGCTCAAGCATCTCTACGACTTTCTTAAGGTGAGTGGCGTCCTCAGTTTCTCTTGCTTGTAGAGTTTGGGTTCTGCCTCTCTGTGGGTGGATTGATTGTTGTCCCCATATTGAAGGGTCCGGTCACATGAGCTTGAAGAGTCACATTTTATGCTTCTTACAGTTTGTCAATTTGTTAACAAAGCCCATGTTTAGAATTTAGCACTTTAGGATTTAGAAGTTGGTTTGAAGTTTTAGGAAATCTTTTGGAGGAACAAATACAACCTCCCAGCTGACATTTGTCCCATTATTTTTGGCTACTAGGCAGTACTGTGTGGTTTTGCAAAACAACACCACCGACGCATGACCATAGTATTGGATTCAGGTTGGCAGGGAGTAAATGTCAGTTGACGTGTTGGTCCGTTCTTGTGGTGTTAAGTAGCTCTTCTGCTTTTTTGGCGGCGGTCAGCTTTTACATCAAGAGACGCGGCGCAAGTATCTCTACCAGCTTCAGGAGTTCCTCGTCACGGACAACAGTCGAAACTGGCGCTTCAGATCCGAACTCTCTGAGTAAGTCTCCTCATTGGATATTCAGTCCTATTCTGCTCTGTTTTTTTTCACCCCTTCTTTCTTTTCTTTCCAGTTGTTTCTTTCTACTTGTTCTGATGTGTTATGCATTAGGATTCCTTCAAGACAGGGAATTTTTTCTTTCTTTCTTTTGTATCAGGTTCATGAATTTCTTACTATCTGGTTCTAGCTGTGAATCTTTGTCAGGCACAGTCCCTTGTTACACACCCACTCTCCAGTGCAGTGTTCTACTCTATTAAAGTATTCTATTAGAGACTGGAGTATTCCGTTCTATTCCAGCAGGGCTACATTGCTTCATTTAGGTGGTACATGTCTTACAGCCAAAGAATTTGACTAAAGAAGCCAAGAGGCCTTGTTTTATGAAACCCTGTCCCACTTTCAGGCAGCTGAGGCTGTTCTCAGCTCTCAGTCTGATCACCAGCTCCAGAATGAGCTCTTATCATGAGGAAATCAGTCAACCGTCGAGATGCATTGTGCAGCCTTCATCAACTACATTCGTCACATGTTTGGCCTACCAGTCACTGTCTTGCCATCTCGGAAATGATACAACTTTTGGGTGTGGATTTTTAAAGCCTTAGGATGGTTGCTGATTAATATTTCATGTGATTTCTCTCTCTCTCTCTCTCTCTCTCTCTCTCTGTGTGTGTGTGTGTGTGTGTGTGTGTGTGCACACACGCACATTTACAGGCAGCTGGTGTTGTTACTGGAGTTGTACAGTGCACAGGATGTGTATGACTACCTGAGACCATTAGCCTTTAAACTTTGCACAGACAGAGTGTCATCTGTACGGTGGACGTCTTACAGACTGGTATGAGAATTCCCCCAGGGTGTTAAAACTGCAATCTCTCTAGAGCAAAAACCTTTTTTTTTAACATTTAAATAAATATGCAATTAAATATTCTTTTTGCACAATACAGGGAATATAAAATGAAGCTAAAATATGAAATAATTATGTATTGAAATGGCTCCAAGTATTGTTTATAGATCTGCACCAAAATAGAGTGCAGGTGACGACATAGCAGTGTAATATCTGTATTTAAGTATAGGATTTGAATTAATTGGCGTTCTTGCTAGACTGTTCATATCCGTGATGAACTAGGTCTTTTTTTTATTGCAAAGTAATTTATAACTGGTGTGTGGTATACTTTCTCATTTTTGGCTGTGCGTGTGTCTTTCTGTACATTTTTGTTTTCAGGTGAGCGAAAT
>NC_085012.1:11897622-11947622 GCF_963854185.1 Sardina pilchardus
CACAACGAGGCCCTGGAGCATACGCTGGTAGCCCTGCAGATGGACATGGACAAGGACGTCAAGTACTTCGCCAGCGTCCACCCCAGTAGCACGCGCATCAACGAGGACGCCATGAGCACCACCTCCTCCACCTACTGAGCACACACGCACGCACACACACACACACACACACACACGCACATACACATACATACATACATACATACACACACACTCACACACATGCACAGACACACACCTTTGGCTACCCCCTTTCCTTGGGTCGGATCGGGATTTGAAATGAGTTTATTTTTCACCTACTGAGCACACAACTCTTTCTGTCTGTTTCTTTCATACACACGCACACACGTATACGCACACAAGACATGCTTACTGTCCTTTTCCAGGTCCGAAACATGGGCATAGGAACTTGGGCACGTAAAGCTTCTATCTCTCTCTCTTTCTTTCTTTCTTTTTCTCTCTCTCTTTCTCTCTTTCCTTTTCTCTCTTTCTCTCATTCTTTCTCTGGTTTTCTCTCTCTTTCATACACACACACACACACACACACACTCATACATGTCTATAAATAAGCTCTCAGATTAGTGTTCCAATTCTGATGCACACATACAGAGTCATCTGACACACACACACACACACACACACACACACACTTTGCACAAGCCTCCACCTCCATTCTCGATCACAAATAGATAAACATTGTCAAACTTGATTTTTCTTCTCTCTCTTACACACACACACACACATATACATACACACACACACACACACACACTGTGACTGTCCCCCTCTTTCTCCAAGCCTTGGACAGGGCTTTGGGACAGGGTTGGCCCTGCGGGGACTATGGACCATGGCAACACCACAAGGGGGCGCTCTACTGGAGGTCCTCCTGCTTGGACGCGACTCACTACGACAAAGAAGTATCTAGTGCATTCTTTTCTGTTTCTTTTGCCACAGAAGCCTTAAAAGAGTCTTCCTTAAACGAGAGAATACTTGAATGTTATGAGCAGTTATACGGCAGCACCCAACTACACAGAATGACGACAAAACACAAACGAAAAGAAGGAAAAAAAAGTTAACGGGATGGAGGATGTCGGACCATTTCTCCCCACTTTTCCTCTTTCCCAGTCTCTCTACATCTCTTTTCTGTCTACCCCTCTTTCAGTAGGACCTCAGAATCTTGACCTAGCCGGAAAAGCCAGTATTTTCACAGCTTTATGGAACCGCAATATAGCAGGAAAAGACAGGTAGTGCAAAATGTTTAAGGTGTAAAAGTCTTCGCAATTGATTGACTGATTGATTGATTGTTTTTTTTTTCTTTTTTTTTTTTTGTTTATTATGTTTGATTCCTTTTTTTGATACTGTAAATGAATACACTTCGTATGCTGCATATTACGAAATACGTCTGCACCACTGCAGCCTTGTCGGTGCGCGCCTCTGACTGGGGGAAAACGTTTCTTCTCAAGGGCTTTTGGCCTCTGTTGTTTTAAAAACCTAGTGCAGCACATTGTTGTACCCAAGGACGAGGGCGACCCTACACCCCCCCCCCCCCCTCTCCCCACACACACACACACACACACACACACCCCCGACCCTCTGCCGTGCTGGGGAACCCCTCGCTCCCCAAAATGATGAAAGAGGAAGAGAGAAACGTATTGTATTTTATATGGATGTCCGGCTGTCCCTAGAACATGCAGAGAGCCAGCCAGCAACGCAAGTTTGGTACAGCCAAGGCCAGCACACTCAAGTTCACTCGAGAACCTGTAATGCATTTTAACGAGAATAAAATACCACCCTCCCCAAAAATACCCTTTGACCCCACCCCAAATCCTCCCCTTTCTTCACACTCAATGTGTACATATCTTTAGCAATGGTTTTGGGTTTTTTCCATTTTGATCAAGGATCATGACTAGTATTGTGATACAAATTTGTTCTTTTAACTTGTCCAAAATAAAATTAAGATACCTCAAGTCTTCTGGGTGCTGGTGGAGATTTTTTTGTCGTCCCCGAAGGCTCATGTTTCAGATTGCAGCTACAATGTTGCTGTTTCAGCAGCTACATTCTTGCCGTTTCAGCTCGGGCTGAGGTTTTGAGATGAAAAATGATCATAGGCACAGAGCAGTGTTTTCTGTTTGAGATATAGAGATAGATGGCTGTGGGTATGAATTCCTGTTTATTTTGGATGGACCCTGTCACAAAACTTTCAGGATGTTTCCACTTGCACAACAAATCTTTCCCTGGGGCTGGCCAGAAGAAATACATTTCCTGTTATTCAATTGTGTGTTTATTGTTTATAAATGCCTTGATTTGCATTCATTTTAAAATGACTGAAATGAGCCCGACTCTTGCATAAACAAGGCTGTTAAATTAAGTCAGTTGGAAATGTCAGTCTTGGTTTAGCCTCTAGGGGGCACCAACAGAAATGAATTGCAGTTCAGCTCAGCCCCACCTATGGAGGATGACCAAGATCAATTGTGTGCTCACTGTCTACCTTAGTAGACCACAGTTTAAAAATCATAAACACAGGTTATGGATATGAGAATATTCTCACTGAAACTTCAGTCTTGGTAATATGGTGAAAGTATTTGTCACTTAAAGCCTGCTTGTGTGTTTGTACTACAATGTTAATTCAAGTATATGTGCCCAGAATTGCAGTTCATGTACATTGAAAAGTGATCAGTGGCCGATTCTTGATCTTTGGTGTTTTCTTCAAGTGGATATCATTTACAAGAACACTCTTTAAGTTTTGCTACTGTTCATGAGCAGTATTCTCTGCACCACACCCAACAGAAATAAGACGGTCTTACAGCTTAATTTGCCTCAGTCATGATGCTGAAGACGTGCACCATGTGATGGGCACGACCAGCCCTCTCCGTGCGACGCCGCCCCAGAGAAAGGCTCCTTTGTAAGGCAGCCAGGCTTGCTGGGCTCTGCCAAGAGGGGGCACACAGTGCGATATTATCAGGCAGCTGGGGCCAGCGCTCGCTAGGCCTGACCCAGAAACCGCCTCCGTCTCCTGCGTGCCTCTGTGCTCGTGGAGCGCCATCGCAGGGTGGGTGGCTACTGAGCCTCGGGCCAAATGGGGATGGACTTGAATGGGACACCTGTGGGTTGAATCAGATGCCAAAAATGGAGGAGGAAATGGCTTAATTGTTTGGCTGGTGTAGTGTGTACTCCACTGCTGAGTGGTCTGTTGGAGGATAATGCCCTAATGGATTTGAGTATGCCTGTTGTTTATTTACAATAGAACTTGAGTCTATGTGCTCTGTGTGTGTGTGTGTGTGTGTGTGTGTGTGTGTGTGTGTGTGTGCATGCTTGCGCGTTCATGTTCAGTAACCATAGATGGGTTAAATGCAGAGGAAATTTTCTGATGTGTGCACATCACACTAGGCATTGAGGTGTGTTGCATCATATTTTTCTCACACATCCTTGTCTCGTCTCGTCTCAGGGTGTGCTCACAGCTGATTTCCCAGGTGTAACTTTTGAAATTCTATGCACATGCTGTTTTTGGGAGAAAATCCAGAACTAACTGGTATATGCTGTTCTATTGCGGAACCAGGGGAAGGCCTCGGGTCAAGCCTAACACTTACATAACGTTTAATGGGGCACAGAAGTCAGCCAACAATAATGTTTGCAGAGAAAATGACCAACCAATTAAAAGTAAATGGCTTAATTAAGTATATCCCAGTGTGAGATTTAAGTTGCCAAAGGCATATTGCCATTTTCATCTGGTAGTTGTAATGATGGGATACACCTGAGTATAAGTGTGTGCTTTGCATAGACTTCATAGTGACAGGGTACCCACTCCAAACTGGGATGTAGCGACTCTATTGTTCGCAAGAGCCTTATGAAAAGGTATCCACTCCCAGAACTGCAATTAGAACTACTGTTCTGTTTCTTTCTTTTTTTCCCACTCCTCAGCAGTTGCATCCTTGCCCACTGCCAACATTTAACTTGAACCAAATGTGAACTGTTTTTCCCAATGAGCATGTCTTTAAGAAATGGAGAAGAATGGAGAGTGAATCAACATGGAGGACTGCGAGATTCCGCTCTTCCACTCTTGCGTCTCTTAGCAGCACAGATTTATAGCGTAAGGTGTAGTAAAATAAATAACACAGCATGGTTGGGGTTTGTGTTTTAAGAATTCCTGTTTCTCTTCCAAGTCACAAAGTCAAAGCCGATGAAATACATTCTCTTTATAGTTTACATAAAAAAACATGATGTGCATTTAATAAAAAAAACATCTGGAATTGGAATAACTATGTCCAGACATGTAGTAGGTGGAGTAAATGGCAGCAGAAGGAATCTTAACTGCAAATACTATCAACCTCTATATTTATCTCAAAATGGTTTATTTGGTATAATATGAACCAACGTACCAAAGCTGGAAGAGCGGCAGACTAGCATCTACATTCGTGGAAGTTTAAAGACAAAAAAAAAAATCCATATATATATATTTGCTACAGAGCTATAAAACGTAGTGTGTTATTTATACAGGGTAAACAACAGAAACAAAAACATTAAAATAAGGGCTAATATTTTCCATCACAATATTGTAGCATACTGTATTTTTTACAAGACAAATCCCTCTGTTGACATGATCTATATCCCTGTTGTCCCGATAGAGTGCCCCCCTCTGGCACCGACAATAATGACACCCTCCTGGGGCCCACCCAAAGTAGCTTCCATCGATCAGAAGAGGCAGTTCATGCATTTGACAGCTTTGCTGCCATAGTCCAAGCACTCTGGGCCGATGCACTCGCAGCAGGCGTTGTGGAACCAACGGTACTTGGATCCTCCCATGGACTCACAGTACTGCTTGCACTGGTGGATGGACACACAGTCGTCGAAGTACACCACGGTGCACATGCTGTTGGCTGTGGAAGGGGGGGGGGGGGGGGGCGGGGGTTGGAGAGGACCGTGCCATCATTAGTGACACTCATGCTGAGATCCTAAGTAGTGTGTTTCCCTTAAGTGCTAATAAGCACTATAAGCTACAGTTTCCCCAGCTCTGCTTGTAGTGTGTGTTAAGCATGTATGTTCCACTGCAACACGTAATAATGTATCTGTGTCCCACCTGAACATGATTATATACCCTCCCACACAGGTGTGAATAACCCCCTAAAGCATTCATTACAACTCAGGAAAATGTCAGAGTAAAATGTGGGGTTTGGGCAAACAACTATCCGCTTAAAGCAAATACCGTCATCAACTGCTCTGATTCCCATCTCCAGCATTTGCCTACGCGTTCCGGACCCTGCTGGCGCGTAACTAGCTGTCGTCAGGCACATTCCCAAAGGCCACTTCCTTGCCAGACTTTACATACAATGTAAAGTATGTCGGGGACCAACCGATGCTAAAACATCTCACAGAGGTTCCTATCCTCCATAGGGAGCATGGACCACGTCTCTCACTGCTGGATGGCTGATTAATGAGAGCCCACCCCCACCCACCCACTGATCCACCACCCCCCCCCCCCCCCCCACACACACACACACACTCCACCCCAGCCCATTTCCACACGCACACGCACACACACACACACACACACATACACTCCTCATCCTCGGCGGGAGAAACGGATCTGGGTCACAGGTTGAGCCAGCGCGGTATGGCGGGCGGAAGCACACATCTGGCTCCAAATCAATTAGGATCAGCTCGAGTGAGTGGAGGACTCTGGCGTGCAGCAGAGCGCACACACATGAAAGACCTGGGCTGGGCTGGGCTGTCATAATACCCAGGCCAGACCGGCTGCGCAGCCTCTGCTAACAGGAAAGCTAATGGAAGCCATTCATCTGTCAAAAGAGCCAAGTTATCGTAAGCCCCCCTACATTCCTAATTTGCCTTTGGCTTTCTTGCGTTACAGATATGATCGAGAAAAATCTCATTTCCAGCTGTTATTGGTATTTCCGTCTGAACTGCAATTATTTAATACAGACAAATGTTTATTAAGAAAGTGATATCACATAGTTCCTTTAGAGAGCGGGCGAATAGTGAAACTCCTTGAGGGGTCTTACCTTGGCTGGTATCGTATGTGGCGTGGATGCTGTTTCCAGGCAGCGAGATGTTTTGATGCTGGTCCTCCATCGTCTCCAGGAAGGAGACCAGGTTCTCGTGGTAGGAGAGCTCCTCGGCCACAGGGAAGGACACCACCATCATGTTGATGGGTGCGTCGCCTTCGGTGAGGGCGCGGAAGAGCGACGGGATTGGTCGGTAGAGCTCCTCCACTGTGCTCTTGGACGTGGCCGGTGTGTCACTGTAGTTCTTGGGGTTGCACATTCCTGCAAGGTCAACACATGCATTTAAGTAAGACTCTGGCTAAACTTCCATTTAGTAATGTTAACACTGATAGAAAATCTAAATAGCCACTGAACTATTGCTTTCATAGCTGAACTATGGGTCAGTTTTCATTATCTACCATTTTTTTTTTCTGCACCATTATCCTGTAAAATGGAAATGAATACAAAAACATAAACATCAATTAATTGTTCATATTTTGGATATAATGCTTCCAGTCTTGAATCATGTTGTCCAGTAATGATATAATGTTGCAAAACCATTAGTAATATCAGAAATAACCAGAAATAAAACAATAATAAAAAACCAGCACAGTGATATGCATTTGGATAAGGACAGAATTATTAACAGAAGGTTTGCCCTTTGAGGAAACAGAACCTCCACACAGACTGCTCCCTAATGGCCAACTCATTTAGAGCAGTCGAGTTATGACCTAGGTAGCCTGGATAAAATCACCTCCACACACACACACACACACACACACACACACACACACACACAGACACACACTTACCCACACAGTCGCAGCACTCCTCCCACAGCGTGCCGAGACAGAGCATACACTCCTTGCAGCACGAGCAGTTGCCTTCGGACGGCCGACACTGACACAACTCCTGTACGTCCAAACAACACCATAGAGTACAATAAACAAACACGTTCCCCGAGGCTGCTGGAAGAGCCGGCTGCGCCCTACCACTGAGTCTTTTTTTTTCACACACAGAAGAGCTCCAGCTGAATTTTCACTCAGTGTTCTATGTAGGTTACTCTTTGAATGAGATTTTTTTTTTCAAATCAAATACATTTACATTTGTTGGCATACATTCGGCTGATGCTTTTATCCAAAGAGTTCAACTGGACTTATATTAAAGTTACAGAAGGAGCACAAAAGGAGACCTTATGTACAAGTCTTACTTACTTATACCTACACTTAATCAGCTGCTTTGTTCAATACAATTTTACAACAATTGTAGTGTATCAAGGAATCAATCGTACTCAAGCTTCACTGCTTACTTGGAGTGATAATCTCTGGTATGCTAGTGATAAAACTCATTTTGATTCTTCGAACAGTAGTGAAAATGCCACATCTCCCACACTAGCACGTGATGCCGGGCACAAATCCTGGAAATTCTCACACTGTATTCCAGACATGAGTGGCACTGCAGTTAGTCTGGAGGGTGTTTGCTCACGGCGGGGGGAAAGCCTTTTCTCTTTTCACGCAGGCCATGTGTCGCCCACATGCTTATTACAACATGACACAGCCCATCTACCACATATCAAAACAGACTGTACGCATTTAGAAGCCATTAGAGGGAATCAGAGCGCTGTGGCTTGAGTCCGGGCGCTCAGGGCGACCTCAAGCTGCTTCCACTGCTTGGGAGTAGCACATGGAGAGAAGGAGGAGGAGGAGGAGGAGGAGGAGGGAGAGGAGGAGGGAGAGAGGGAGGGAGGTAGGGGGGGTGTAGAGGTCAAATTCCAGATGTGCACAGGGATGGAGAAAACGAACCTCCACCAAAAAGTAGAGAGGTTACTTTTCTGTCTGTTTATCTTTGCCCCAGACATATCAGACCTTAATGGATCCTGAGGTCCTGGTGCATGAGATTTTTGGAGGGGAGGGGGGTGGTTAGGAGTGGCTAAGTTATGTCAACAGTGTCCTGTCAGCTACTAGGAGAAAGTTAAAGTTTATCCCCCATCCTATAATGCAGTACGACATGTCTCAAAACAGTGCTCAACTGAACACCCACACCCTAACCTACTGTCCTACTAGGCTACTGTAGTAATCTAGCTCAAAAGGCCACAATATTGTAGCCTAAATAAACTGTCAAGAAAGTATAATTATTCTAAAATACATGCTTAGAAATATGCCTATGTCAAGGCCTAAGTAGGCCTAAATAGATCTCACTCTTACCTGAATCAGACACTTGCTGACATCGCTCGCACACAGTGCTTTATTACAGGCGGTGACAAGTGAGAGTCCCGACAGAAGAAAGAGCAGCCCAGCGAGGAGAGATATTTGGGTTTGGGCAGACTTCATTCCGGCACGAACGAATCAAACCCAGCCTAAGGTAACCAGACAAAATCGGTTAGCTATAAATGTTAACAAAGGTAGGCTCATTTAAAAAATAAAAAAAAAATCAAGAGCGTGTCAAGCGAGACAGCTCTCTGTTGCTTTTGTGGGGGAGTGTATCTTTACAAGATCACTATCATGGTACAATCAACAGACGACCACAGACGCAAAGGTTACAGCGTAGACTACAGCTAATTTCTTTCTTTGTCTCTCGTTATTGTTATGCAAACGTAAATAGTCACTTCAAAGGTGCCAACGATTTCCACAAGGACACGCGATCGGCGTCAACAGGCAGGAATCGCCCTCCAAAAAGGGAACTCATTTTAAAATCAAAACTACCGTTAGGCTAGTCATACTTCACGTCGTGGGCTACAACAAAAATGTAACAACCTGCTGTATCGCCACATTTTTAATATTCAAAATAAGTGAAACTTTAACTACCATTTCTCTAAGCCGCGTTGAAAGAACAGCCTAATTTTAATAATGCGTTCCTCATGTTCGTGCATCAGTTTGTCATTTGACTCCCCATAGATCACTGAAAGTTTCTCCCCTAAGATATATTGTTACAAAGTATCATTCTCTAAGCCGACAATGTATCCAAATGACAAACAATGTATCCAAAAAACCTAATGTCAATTGGGTCACTTATTTTCTGCTCATGTTTCGAAAGACGTAACGAGGGGCGAATACCAGCACCTTTTTGTAAGGCATAACAGGACAGGAAGAAACAGGCATCAGGCTTTCTGGCTCCATTTCAAAGCATGCGCGAGAGAAAATTGTAGACATCAATGCTTAAGATGGAGAACTTACCTTTCAAAATAAAACTTTTACTCCTCGCTTCCCAAGGTGATTGTCGACTATACTTTTATTTTTCATCAACTTTTCAGAATTAAGGCATGTTCTGTCTCGATGGCGTGACTCTTCCCTCTACACAAAGCGAGAGAAGCAGTCTGCGCCTTAAAGACACAGGACCATAAAAGTACAGGTGAGAACACGAGCAGCCCACAGTGTGCCTAAGCATCGTGCCTGCTTCTCTCTGTGAGCGGTGTAGGAAAGAGTCACAAACTGGATAGCTGTTTTGCTGTGGAATGTCGTCCCTTTTGATTCAGTTTCACAACCCCCCTTTCAGATGCTTCAGCCAACATTTAGTTTGAACTTAACCTATGCAAAAAGCTGCTGCCTCAATTATAATAAATTAAATCCAACCAGTCTCATATGTGGTATTAATTGGAAGTTGACTATTGTGATGTCCAAAGTTCATAACAAGACGCGTTTGATAGCATTACACATGCAACTGATTTGTGGCTTAGCCTATATTTTGCAATTGGAACGATATGCCATATTTTACTGGTGGTAGTGAGAATATGGTTTTCCATGCGATAATCAACGCGTGTTCTTAAATGTCTTTGGTATGGTCTGTTTGGGACATCCTGGATGTAGGCTACTATTATGACAGACTGAAACTTCTTGCCTACAATACAAATAAAAAAATAAATAAAAAACGCAAGAAATACGGGATGCGTGAAGACAGCGAAAGTGCGCAGCTCGTCGGCTCCCGTAGTCATCACCTTCGTCGACGTTGGCGACAGTCAGGAATCTAAACAGCAGTCTGCTAATGCTAACAGTGCCACAGACAATAGAGTTGTTTTAAACGGTTTAATTGGCTTTATATACATGGTGAAAGGCCTAATACTATAACATTACAATGGCTGCGAAGATAAACGAAGCCCACGAGCACATTGCCAAAGCTGAGAAATAGTAAGTCGTTCATTTTGCATTGCCAACCTGAGCTGTGCTAGCCACCAGTAGCTAGCTTGTTGTGGTGTATATATTTGTATAATGTTAACGTTAGCTGTGTGTAAATGGCAGCTAGCTACCTTTAAACTACTGTTTCCACTGTAAAGAATTGTGTTAACGCATTTAAAACTGAGACACGAAGTACGATTTAAGTGCACTGTTTAGCAAGGCGAGGCTCGCAGTGTAATGTTAACAGCAAGTTATCATATTGGTGAAGTCAAGCTATAATGCAACATACGTTTGACAGCTTGCGACGTCGATTTGTCAGGGCTACGACTGTTTTTATTTTTATTTTTTGCTAGCTTGCGCAAACAGAAACATATTTGATCAAGGCTTATATGCCTATGGGAACCAGGCACGCCTGCTCTGGTTGATCATACCTTTCATGACGGTGCATTCTACCTCACCACAATCAAGAGACAAGATTATGATACTAATATATTATACCTCTCGTCTTAAGTTTACTGTCCTGTTTCTACCTCTTTCCATTAATCTCAAAAACCTATTTAATCTATTCTACAGTCTGAAGACAAGTTTCATGAAGTGGAAACCAGACTACGATAGTGCTGCGTCAGAGTACAGCAAAGCAGGTGTGTAGTACTTCTCCAAAGCTGATGGATACGGTGGACATTTTAGACTAGGTTGAGAGTTGAATACCATCCTAATGTAGAAACGTGCTTTAAGTACTCATGAACAGCCGTTGTTTTGCTTATGCGTCTGTGTATTTGTTTTTGCAGCTGTTGCTTTCAAAAATGCAAAGCAACTGGAGGAAGCCAAAGAGGCATATCTGCAGGAGGCGGAGGCCCACACCAATAACAGAACGTATCCTTACAGCCTCACCCTCTGTGAAGTTCTTATGTGAAGGTTAAAATAATACCTCATTCTTGTTATAATACAGCATGATCAAATATTCAGCGCTGAGTTGAAAAGAAGTTGCAACATTGATATATACATTTATCCTTGATTCAGTATACAGTCTATTTCATGCTGCAAAGTAAGTAACTTGTATTCTTTAATATCTTAATTTTATGTATTTTATTATGACTAATTATTGCAATCAGTAAATTTGATTTCTGATTTTATAGAGCACTTGAACAAGCAGGGATGATGCTGAAGGTATGTTCCAGAAACAGCAACATTTCATTTAGCTTACATAAAGAAGCCATTACATCTGAAGCAGTTGCAAATCGGATCAAGAGGATTGTTTTGTTTTTACAGTTGACTAACCACTCTTATGTTTTGTTCTTTAGGACATGCAGAGAATACCAGAAGCTATTCAGTATATTGAAAGAGCGAGCATGATGTATGTGGAGAACGGCACTCCAGATACTGCAGCTATAGCACTGGACAGGGCTGGAAAGTGAGTGGACATGCAAGTGCCTAGATCACAGATTTCACCTTTTTTGGGGATAAGGGCCACCACACATCAAACCAAAATGCCAAGGCCCACCGACTTCTGGTTACTGATGGTGAATTATGTCACACATTATCATAAACTACTGTATGACCAGAGAGGGCTAATAATGAAGGATCTTTGCTATGACAGGGGCATTCAGTGAGGCAGGAGATGGTAGCGTAGTGGTTAAGGGGCTGGGCTAGCATGTTGTAGAGTGAGAGATTAAGAGATGTTGTAACAACCATGTTATGACTATGAACCTGAGTAAAAATGCATTGAAATGCCTCAAAATGTCACCGGCTCAGACAAAGATAGAAGTCCCACACGTCCCAAACTTCACAAGGATGGGTGCTGTTCTGCATCTTCTAAAACTGAAACATGTAATGGACTGCACATCATATAGCTCAATGTTGAAGCGTCACACGGGCAAATAAGTCATTGAATGAGAGCTATGGAGAGCTTGGATTGAATCCAAATCAACATTTCAATTGTTTTCGTTTAGATTAATAGAACCAGTGGATCTTGCTAAAGCAGTGGACCTCTACCAGAAAGCTGCATCAGTATATGAGGTAATTCATGTTAACTTGTAACTTGTCTATTTAATTAAAATGTTGGGAGAAATAAGAATCTAGTGCTTTGATGTAATCAAGATACTGAAAATGTATTAAATGTGATGTATCGCATATGTATTATCTATTGCGTTGTTGTTGTTGTTGTTGTCACAAGTTAACCTTGTGATTGGTTTTCCAGAATGAGGATCGGCTTCGTCAGGCATCTGAAATGCTGGGAAAGTCCTCCAGACTTCTTGTTCGGCAACGCAAGTAAATAAAGCCCCTGAAAACCTTGCACCCTGTAATTACACAGGGTTTATTTTTATTTGTTTATTTTTGAACAGTGTGCAGTATAAGCTTCCTCATGCTTGGTCTCACCTCTTCTGCCAGATTTGACGAGGCTGCGGTGTCCCTTCAGAAGGAGAAGAACATGTACAAAGAAATAGAGAATTATCCAACATGTTTTAAGGTATGGTACAAGCTGTTTCCTTGCATGTATCATAGGGAGGCAGTAAGGAATATGACATATGGAATATGACACCTATGACATGAAGGGATGTCGAATTTTCACTGTCAATTTCCATTTATACCGTTCCTGATACCATGCCTGAACTTCATGGATCAATTCAATTTTGTGTATTTGTGGTCTATCAAATCTTGGTGATATCCTGTCATTTATTCCCCATTGAAATTATTTTGCCTCAGAAAACCATTGCCCAAGTCCTCGTCCAACTTCACCGAGCTGACTTCGTGGCCGCTGATAAATGTGTGCGAGAAAGTTACAGGTACAAACCCGTCTTCACATCTTCCTTTATGTCAGTTCTGATAGCATCTCCTGGTTACAAGAAGATAAGTGTTCATGTGCAGCTGCTGACCTTGGTTGTTGGCTGCTGTGTGAATTCCTCTATCAATACAGTAATTTCCCGCATATAAGCCGCATTGTGTATAAGAGAGTGTTTTATGCATTTTAAAATTAACAAAACCATATTGATACCATATTATCTGTCCCGTGTATTAACCTCATAGCTGAAGAAATTTTGCAAAATCAATGTATAAGCCGCGGCTAATAGTCGGGAAATTACGGTAACATCTCTCTCTCCAGTGTATATTTGAAATCAGATGTATAGAACCATGTGATTGACATGCCGTCCATCATTCCCTCAGTATCCCAGGGTTCAGTGGGAGTGAGGATTGTATCGCTATGGAGGAGATGCTGCAGGGCTATGACCAGCAGGACGAAGACCAGGTGTACAGAGTGTGCAACTCGCCGTTACTCAAATACATGGATAACGATGTGAGTACTGTCCTCCATATGCACTCAATTCTCCGCACTGGTCTCAAAAGGATGTAGTGGTTAAAAAGCTCTTCTCATGTGTCTGATTTCTTCCCCCTTTTTACCTGTAAAATGTGTTTAGGGAGTTACAGGTACTACAGGTAAGGCTACTGTATGTAGTGGTAAATTCCTCTAGGTACTGGTCCATCTAGCATACTGTATTTAGTCATCATTGTCTTGACAGCGCTTCAGTTGTAGAGCTCTACAGCAAGCCCTCTACAAATTATGGCATGCCGTTTAGGAAATGAAGCATTTCTCAGTATATATTCAGATTTTCATTCAAAAGTCTTCAGTTTGGTTCCATATATTCAGACTTTCATTCAATATCATTGAGTTTGGCTCCATAAATTCAGGCTTTCATTCAATATTCTCAAGTGCACACACAAACATATATAGCCCTGCATAGTAGAATCCCTTTAGTTGAAACTGCCTCATAGAATATGCTCACACAAAGATGCCATGTCTGGTTGGTGAAATAGTTAACCCGTAATCTCATTTGAAGTCCAATTCCTATTAGCTATTGTATAACCTACATGATTGGTGGTCTTTTGATAGAAAAGCTCATTATTTTCAGTCTGGACTGTCTGTGACTGTCCTGTTCTGTCCTCTTGCTTGTGTTGTGCAGTACGCTAAGCTGGCCCTCAGCCTGAGAGTGCCGGGCGGCGGGAACAAGAAGAAGGCGCCGGCCGCAGCCAGTGATGCAGGAGCGAGTGCGGCCCAACCGGTCGAAGAGGAGGACGACGAGTATGCCGGGGGCCTGTGTTAGACACACACACACACACACACACACACACACACACACACACACACACACACACACACACACACACACACACACACGACTGCACCAGCGTCCCCTCCTCCAGCTGCACTGAGTTGGTGTTCCCAGCAGAGGGAGCTCCTCTCTCATGCAGTTGTGATGATGGGTCTCCTCCAGTGGGGGGCAGTCTTCCACAGCGGTTTATCTGTTGGAGGCTTGAACTGCCTTGCTGCGGTGCCATTCTTCTGTAAGCATGGGTGTATATGTGTAAAACTATGACAAATATGTGTAATATATTCTCTCAATATATATATAAAGACTAAGAGCATCGATTTACTACCCTCATGCTTGAAAAAACATCTTTGTATAAGTTCTAATTTTAACACGCTGTTTTTGATTAATGAAGTGAACCCGCAATCAGATTTTGATGATTATTGTTTATGTTGTGATTATTGAGGGACTGGTATTTCTTTGCATGATTTCTGACTTCCAGCCTTGTGCCTTCTGGCACACGCGTGTGTGTGTGTGTGTGTGTGTGTGTGACAGAAGCTGAACACTCTAAACTTGAAGATTTGAAAACATTCAGATGAGCCTTCCTCTGACTGTGGACACTCTCTAGGGGACCTAAGTAGTCTGTAGGTTTTGATTACTGTTAGAACATGGTCATGAGTTTGACTGAATTCCTTCTTTAGTGAAAAGAGCAAAGTTGAGATGAATCAGATGTTTGCATAGTTGCCTTTTTGTTGACTCTTATTCCAATATTTTCGCACAGATTTTGTTATGTGGTGCATGTGTGGAATTGTTATAGTCGTGTAGGCATAGCCATTGGACAGATGAACAGTGTTCCAAAAAATCATGCAACCAATCTGTTTCCGGTCTTGGCAAACAGGTGTTACTTCCTTTGAGATGTGTAGCACTAAGCATATATGCGGATGATCCCAAACTTATTTACCTACTGGACTGTTTTCCTGAGCACTTCCTGATTACCCAGCATGCCTTTGTAATTTCAGAAGCAAAAAACAGGAGAATGTATACATCAATCTATACTCCATGGTATATATTGGGATAGCACTTAATGTCCCTTTGCCAAAAACTTCACAATATTCCTTAATCATTCAACCGGTCACTCAAGACATGTTTTGTAATGATATTGTGAAAGACTGATGAGCAGCACACATTATGGACTGTATGCCTTAAGATTTACAGTGTCTGAGAATTTGCAGACACCCCTAGAAATGTTTGATTCCTGTCTTTGGAGTCAGCTGTTATGCTGGAAAGAAATGCTGTACAAGTGGTTTTATATGTTCCAAAACGAAGAATGGCCTCCAATCGAGTGGCAACCATCTACAAACCTGCATGAATGCCTGTACTGAATGCTTGTATATCTTAACTGTGTCAGTATGCTGTGATTGTCTTTACGATATTGCCTTATTGTGTTTTAACTCTAAAATTCTGTCCCTGGTTTGTTTTGATTGATAAAACTGCAAAGTTGTATAAATCTCTCATTTGCAAGGGAACTTCTGTTTGTTGCATGTCAAAGGTTTTGATGTCAAACTTTATTATGGACATTCTTTGCAAACTTAAATCATGGAAAATGACAAATAAATTCAAATGTTTGCAGTGTTTAGTGTGAAGTTGTATGTGTCAAATTAAACATAAAGCCTGTGACTGGTGAAATGTTGTTGATAAAGTGGCTTTTTGGAATACCTGCTTGTACGCATTAATTACATTCATAACATTTCATCTGATCTTAGTTCATCCACATTCGTAATATATTTTGTGTGAATACCTCTTTAGTAGTCATAACAGCTTTTCTACTGGTTGAGGTCTGGAAAGGCCACTTCAAAAGTTTTTTTTTTTTTTAAAGGCCACTGTATAGATTATGTCCATGTTTATGGTTATAATCCTGTTGTGTGGCCCAACTTTCACTAAGCTTCAGCTGGCAGAGAGCCACCCTGCCATTATTCTGTTTGATGTAAGTCGATTGATTGAATTTGTGGCAAGCTGTCCATTCCCTGAGACAGCAAAGTTGCCCTTAATCATAAACTATAATTAAGCAATAGGATGGTGTTGCTATGATATCTTCCAAATGTGTCTTCTGCCTCATCTAATTTGTGGCTGACTGACTGAAATTGCGGTCAAATTCACACCCCTCCTCGGTGTATTGCTTGAATCTGTTGACAGTTAGACCATATGTCTAGGCTATGTCATATTTGTTAACTCAATCTGTCCAACTCTGGTAATTTTTCAAAATTGTCTTTCGGGGGAGACAAGCCTGGTCTTATGTCTGGTTTAGAACAGTTTGTTAAATTAAAATACTGTTTTCTACAAACAAGTATCATGACAGTTTTTAAATCTTTTAAAAATCCAAGATGGTGGACACCCCCTCCCCCTGTATTATCTCTTTCTAGCAAGGTATCACATCAGAAGAATCTACTCTACATATGTTTGTGCTTTTTTCTGTGTTAATGTAGCTCTGACCGACATGTCCAGGCTTGTTTCATTGGTTGAAGTTCAGGTTTGAAACTGACTGACACTGAAGCCAATAACCTTGAGGTTTCCAACCAACATTGTAATTAACAATGGATCAGATAAATGCAGTAATTTGTTTTATGTTAAAAACAAATTGTTTATTGTTGTATTTCAGATGAAAATCTGACCATATTTAAACCGAATGAATACCATTATGCAAGCAATTCCAATGGGCTCACTTAATATCCTTGAGTTCAGAATTGTGGCGAGCAAAACTGTTTTGGATAACAGTGGCAGACTGCACCCTTAAACCATATGCAACCAAAAAGAACACAAATGTAGCAATCCAAAATGTGCTTTATTCTCAGGCCATTAAACCACAATTACACCACATTTCCCTCTTTTATACAAAGAGGACAAAGTCACTTCACAACAGTTAGGAACACACATTCCTATATCACAAGCCACATCCTACTGAGATGATATTCATTTCCTGAGAACAATGACAGCTCCCATTTTTATTCCTCTCTGACATCAAAACAAAAGAAAGCAAAAATGACTTGGTCTATGGTGCATCTCACTGAGTCTCTAGCATCACTTTTGTTATTTCTCCAAAGTACCCAAGCGCACCTCCAAGTTCAGAAAACCAAAACAAAATAAAAACAACAACAACAACAACAACAACAACAAAATATCTTCAAAAGTGGCAAGTGTCTTTCAGTCACTGCCCCCTTCCTCTGCTTCAAGTTTACAGCCAGCTACCAGGACGGTGTATTTATTTCATAATATTGCACAACTGAAGGTTCATACATTTACCCCATACACAACAGGCTAAGTCCAGGCAGTGGGGACACCATTTCCCTTTTTGTTTGACCCCACTGCCCAGCAGGTGATCTCACCACGCCGATAAAGACTGGCTACAGTTCTTCAGAGTCAGGCTGTGCACACAAAATCAATCATCATACACATGAACATGACAGATACTGTACTTCACGTTTCAGGTCACATTTAATGGAAGGCGGAGAGGGGTCCCCCCCTAAGGAGGGCGGACGAGGGGTGACCTCTCCAGCATCAGTGTCCAGTGGAGGGCTTGGCCAGTGCAGGGCTCCACCTGCCACTCTTTGTGCTTCTTCTGCGCCCCTCTCCCTCTTTACGTCCCTTTTTGCATTTCGCGTCTTCCTTCTCAAGACCCTCTCTGAACATCAGTCACAGCAGGCGGATTCGTTTTTGTTTCGGGGGATTTTGAGGGGTCGGATTGGGGGGCGGGGGCCCTCATTTCGTCTTCTCCCTGGTCCATTTGATCATAGTCTCTGGCGAGCGGTAGAGGAAGATCAGCTTGGCGTAGAGGTCCTCCTCCAGCTCCAGCTCGCCGGTCTCCCGCACCAGGAAGATGTCCGTGCACAGCTTGAGGATGCGGTCCACGCACGGCAGCTCCTCGAACATGATGGAGTGCGAGATGCCGCTGAAGAACTCGCGCACAAACTTCCCGATGACGAGCACCACCGAGGCGTACAGTCCCATGATGCTGCGAGGAGGAAGAGATGGGCATAGGTCAAAGGTCAGTGTGGTATTGACACTCAGTACAGACATTAGGTGCCTCTCATGCAGCGTTTATATGTCCTCCCTCGCTCCTCGATCCTCACTGATCTACATAAAGAATGATGGGGCGGCAACAAGTGATAGTCTATCCCTTCTTATAACTTTCTTTATGTAGATCAGTGAGGATCGAGGCCCGAGGAGCGAGGGAGGACGTATAAATGCTACATGAGCGGCACCTACTGACACTGAAGCAGTTTCTCTGTGGACCTAGTTGCACTAGTTCTGATTTACAATACTTATTAAAAGGAGTCATGTTACTATCTCAGGGCAGGGTTAAGAACTTCATATAATACATTTAATAATGGTAATAACAAGGCAAATTACTCATTCCATTCCATTTCATCGTGGGTGAACTCAGTATGTTAACATTGACGGTATGCAACTTTGGTCTGTCAAAACATGCTCAGACGCTATTTTACAAGCCCATTAACAAACATATAATTAGGCTGGGGAATAAAATGGCTTATTCCAGCTGATATCAAGCAGATGTCTAGCAGATATCTTTGCGTCACAGTCTGTCTTTAGAGGTCATTTCAGAAGGTGTCGAGTGCGACAACTGTGCTTCCAGTGAACAGTAACTTTGTGGCCATGCACTTTATTCAACAAAGCCAACATAAAATAAATTTCTCCCTTTTATGTTGTAGTGATTGCACTATTCTGTGATGCCTTATAGTTTCATTTGAACCCCAGCAATATGTTCACACACATATTTTACAATGTATGTAAACTTAGGAGCACAACTGTAAATGTCTGAATACCAATCTCCAGGTATGGAAAGCTCTTTTTTTGCAATAAAGTCGAACATATGATCAGCTCCAGGGCCAGTTCTGGTACTCTAGGCCCATGCTGAGGCCTCGGCGTGGGGCGTGCGCTCACCCGTATCCCGCTAGGAAGCTGAGGCTTGGAGGGCTGACTTTGTCGCTGAACACATAGAGGTGCAGGCCGGCCGCCACCTTCCTCCCCGCTGCGCTGTTCATCTGGATCTGGCCGGCCGACGGCTGGTCCACAATCCACCACTCCTGGATCTCGTTCTCGTTGTTGTGGGTCCTCTCCAGGGCCAGCAGGATGTCCTTAAAGCCGTCCTCTGGACACACACACACACACACACACAGGGAGGATGGATACATGAGCCAAACAGTCATTTACGGATTATATATCTTTAATTGATCATTTGCATTGTTGCCTTATACTCTCACACATTACTCTACATACTGTATGTGCAGTACAGTGGACAGGCCTGGGAAGGTATATATACATATCTCTTTCATGTATACTGTGTATAGTAAATATTACTATTACTTATATTCACTTACTCCTTAAGGGAAAGGTCTTTGTTTTACCAGTTTTAATAACAAATGACTGAGGCAACAAGTGACATAAAAGAAGAAGCTTTTGTCGAGTTTGGCATCTGTCAGCGCTTAGTGTTTTAGTGTTGTTGTTGAACTGAAGAAGCATCTGTTCTTTACCTCCATAAAGTTGATCAATGGGCTTGGCATTGGAGTCACTCGGAGCGCGGATGAAGCAAGGGAAGACTTGTTTTATAACCCTGTTTAGAGAAGGAATGAGATCTTGGAAATGGTTCCACCATGCATATTCACAATGTCTTCTTTGGTGTCGTTGAGGTTAAGCATTCACATTTCATTTTTTTTTTATATGTTTTACCATGACAACATTACGTTTTCGAAACAGGACGCCTGTGGTCTCATCTGTGTGTGGTTGTTTGTGCTTGGCCTACCAAGTTCCTCTAGGGGCTGAAACCATTTGCGCTCAGGTTTGGCTGGTCTTAGGCATGTTCACTTACACAGGCTTATTCCTTGTCCCGTTTAATAAAGCGATCAGCTCTTGTTTCGTCGGCATGTCCAGGGAGGTGACATGTTTATCCATCGCAACCTCAGCTTTGGCCCCAAGACTAAAATTCCTGGGAAAGGAAACAAGAAAAACATTTTGAAAAACATTTCAAAGCACTGACATGATATATTTATGCGTTACAATTGATGGAACAAATGTGATGTCCTATTAATGCTTCTTTAGTGGGCCATATTACAGATACTTTGGAGTCAATATATGGTGATGTTCTGGTTTAGAAACATTAACATGGTCTGGGTGTGATGTCTGAAAAAAAAAAGTCTCATTCATGCAGAGATCTTGAGAGTGGGTAGAAAATGGATCTTAAAAATCAAGACAAGTCAGAACAATTCTAGTGATTCTAGATATTAACCCTTATATAATGTAGATACTGTACATATCTAAGTCTGGATATTGCAGTAAAGCTCTGGGTCTAGTCACTGTGGTAAAGCTTTTGACTCTCTATCTTGTCTTGTGCAGAGGCGGACATTCCTGGTTCCAGAGAGTAAAAGTCCTGCCATAATATTCTTTCTACCTGTGCACTTAACACAGGTGATATCACTAATTATCTGATCTACCTGGCAGCTAATTAGGATGAGCTGGTTTACTAAATGGTTGGATCAAAAACTTGGCAGGACTTTTATTCTCTGAACCCGGGATGGTCTTGTGGTACCGTACCTCTGGATGGACCAGGTCATGGTGACTGGAAAGGGGGCATCTTTGCTCAGGACGTCCATCAGGTTCTTCCTGCTTGGGGGACTGATGGTCCAGAGGGAGTTGGAGCTCCCCTCCAGCTCGGCCACCGTGATGTCCTCCTTGGTATACGCCTCCAGGAACTGCATGGCACTCTGTGGACCAGGAGTGGACACTCACATAAGGTGCAATATCATTTTTTTAATGTTCATTTAGTGACAACACAAGGATACAAGGATACAAGGATGTTTACTTGTCACATGCATATCATTACTAATGTAAAGAATGCAGTGAAATTGTCAGTTCCTTATATATTACATATTAATTAGGCAATATGGTAATAAGTGGGTCCACATATGGTGGCGGCTACACAAACACTAAGCTAATACGTTTTATAGTGCCTCAGAGCATAGCACTTTACACTAACAGGATATACACTGGGAAATGTCACAGCTGGGCAGAGGTGTAACAGTCCGGCTTCAGAGAGTAAAAAGCCTTTTGCTTAATCAGCTGATTCTAGCACAGCTCTTAAGCCAGGCAGATCAGGTCATTCGTGAAATGTGCTTACCGGAACGTAGGTGTAGGAGTTCACAAACTTCTCAAAGTCGTCGTTGGTGATGTCCTTGAGCTGATTCTGTTGAGCGCTCATGGTGAATATGGGCTGGACGGAACAGGATCACATAACGCTCAGAGTCAGTGGTCATCCCTTGCGATTCATTTCTGGCATATTTGTGCAAAAAAATGCTACGAGGTGTTATTCTGGCAAACAGTGAGGTTTGTGGAAGGGTCAGAAACACTGAGTAACTCTGTCCGCGTGTTATTTTGACTCCTTGACTCGACTTCCTTTGAGCTCTCAGGTATAATACTCTATTCAACCAAAACATTCACTACTCCCTTTTCTCCATTTCAAACAACTCAGCTTGATGGAAGAAAAACACTACTGAACACATCGGCCACACAAACACTCTTTTAACGCCCTTAAAGGCTACCTGGAAGCCCCCTAGTGTGATGGTGACGGACACATCCAGGGGTTTGTTGACCACGCCGGCCACAGATTTGACCAGCGACATGAAGAGCAGCGGGAACCAGACGATGCAGATGAGCAGCATGACGATCATCCCGCCCATGCCGTACTTGACCACCTTCTTCTTCTTCTGGCCTCTGGGCTGAGGGTACCTCTGCCGAGACACACACACGCACACACGCGCGTGCACACAGACACACACACACACGCACACACACACGCACACACACACGCACACACACAAGCACACGCACACGCACACGCACACACACACACACACACACACACGCACACGCACACGCACACAGACACACACACACACACGCACACAGACACACACACAAACGCACACACACACACACACACACACACACACACACAAACACATACACACACACACAGACACACAGACACACAGACACACACACACACACACACACACACACACACACACACACACACACACACACACACACACACAGGGGTAAGTGGAGGACAACAGTGTATGGAAGATTACCTCAAATGATCTCATATCAGGCTAATGTGCAGTGAGAAAGAAAAATCACACTAAAAGACTGAAAAACCATTCTCGAATATATTTAACCAAATGATAAACTAGAAGATCTTCAGGGGAGCAACAAAATAGTAACATCTAAGGAAAATCTGACTGTGAAGAGGATCTTCAGGGGGCCAACAAAATAGTAACATCTAAAGTCAAATCTGTCTGTAAAGAGGTTAGAGCAAAATGGACTGAAGCAGCTATCATCTAGGCAGGGAGAAAACAGATCATCTGTCATCTAGGCAGGAAGAGGACTGATCCAAGCTGTGCTCTCTGGTTACCTTCTCGGACTCCCTCCAACATTTGAGCACGAAGATGTGGGCGTAGATGTCCTCCACACATATCCAACTGGACAGGCTGAGGGTGGTGTCTGTCCACACCCAGTCCATAACCGCACGCAGCTCCGTCAGGAACGGCACCAACCGGAACCTGCAGGGGCCAAAAAGACACAGTGAGATTGCAACGTCCTCCACATCGAATTGAAAACAGCATGGCATAAATGTTTGATAACAACTTTGACAAAAATGTTGTCTGAAGTTAAGTATATGATTATTTACCTTCTACGGAAAATTGTATTGGTTTAATGAGTTGCTCTGTTGCTAATTTGGAGTTTAACACGGTTTTAAACAGGAGTTGGAGTTGGGAGTTGGAGTTGGGAGTTGGAGTTTAAAACCGTGTTAAACTCAAAACTAGCGACAGAGCAATTGCCCCATAATGATTATGAGCTTGCTATGCTAAAATAATAATTAATACCATATACGTAAAAGGGCACTTTGACAGTGTAGCAGTGGCAAATATCATTTCTCAGAACCACACTGAGAACGGAGCCTCCTTGGTGGGGTCCCAACCAACACTCACCCTTGGAAGAGGAAGAGGTTGACGTAGTTGTAGCTCTTGGTGAGGAAGTTTCCCAGCACCCTGGTGGGGTAGCCACAGCGGATCTGATAGGCCGACAGACCGAAGTAGATGCACTTCACAAAATACCACAGCTGGGCCACCGTGTTTAGACTGAACCGCCTGACAATCGGCGGGACATTGAAGACAGGATGAGAACGTGCACATATACAAAGACATAAGGGTCATTCCATGTCAGATCAGACAAAGTCCATGAAAATGGTTGCTGCAAAGTCTCAGATGTTGCTCAAAGTTTGTCTTGCTAATATTTAGATCCCAAAACTAAGACCTGTAAAATATTTTTGTTAAATTAAATAAAAAATAATGATTAATGCCAAATGCTTACAAAAACAATTTCATCTACCCTTAATGTCACTCTTTTTGTACTTTTTGCGATTTTCAGGCCGTAAAACTGATGTACTTTTATAGGCTGAAGATAACTTGAAGACATAGGATTTGAACAGGAATATTTGTCAGACCTTGGTTTTAGGACCCGTTCTTGATTTAGATAAGGTTTGAACAAAATTTGAGATGGTGCTGCAACAACCTTATATGATTTGACATGGAATGACCCATAAGAACACACAGTGAAGAAGACACAGTCAGTTCATTGAAAACAATGAATACCTTTCTGTGACTCCAGGGAGAATGAAGAACATCCAAAAGTGGATTCCAAACACCAGGATCACTTGGAAGATGACCTTCCCCATGACAGTCTTCCTGAGATAAAGAGCCCGGTCCACAACCATCGTGCCAAACTGGATCAGCACCATGACCAGAAAGGCCTCGGGAACCTGGTCCTCCGACAAGGAGGAAGTGATGTCAGCAGCAGCAGAATGTTTCTGTTGAGGAGGGAAAAACACAATAGAAAACGCTGAAGAACTGAAGACCAGACACTGGGGTGGTTAGTCTAATAAAAAATCATGAAACAGAAACATACACCTACATATAGACTACTTCATATATCTTCTTCAATCAGTGAGGAGTTAAATTAATCCAACCTAAATTAAATCAAATCAAACTTTTGCTGACTAGGGCTCTCTTGGAAAAAAAGTGTTGTCACACAAACCCCAAAGGCCCAGAATCCAAAGACAATAATGATGAAGTCCACGGTGTCGGCCAAGAACATGAGCACGTAGACGTCTGTCACTGCGCTGTATTCTGGGTGGATCAGGTTATAGAAGAACTGGCGAATGGGGATGTAGATCTCAAGAGTGCTACAAGAAGAAAAAAAAGACATAACACACAGTGTTATTTTAGCATTTTTTTGTGTGTGTTACACCACAAGGTCTTATACAACCTGACAGACAATTATCTGGCCTGCTGTCCAGTTTGTAAGAGGATGCCTAAAACATCAGTGCCTGGAACCGGACATCATTCAAGATAAATAAAAAACAAGGCAGAAAAATGATAACACAATGACTCAAATGGCCCAAATGAGCTTAACTAGATAATGACCAGATTGGTGATAACAGTGAGACTGAGACACTAATTAAGATGGGTGTGTTCATACTTTGCACATGACATCACTAGTACTGGCTGGCGGGCAAGGACATCATCATTCTCCAGCAACGAAACCCAGTAAATGAATCAAGGATCTTGCCAGGATGTCGCCAGTTTTTCTCAACGAAAGTTGGTGTTTTTGAGGTGAAAGCAACATGCCAGATAGTTGTTGTGCAATTGGATGCAACCACCAAGGAGACAAACCGGGGTTATGTTTTTAGTTTTTTTGTTAAACTACCGTACTTATCAAGCTGCCATTCGCCGGCAGGCAAGGTGTACAGTACATTCAGATGAGGACTTCATCACACGACGGAACAGATGTCACTTTGTGTATAGCTAGAAACATGCAGACGTTGTTGTCAGTGTTTTTTGCCTGCCAGTTGTCACGTGACTGCAAAGTATTAAAAAAGTGAGTGTACGACAGCAATAGCAACAGGAACAACCCTTTTTTATTGGGACTTTTAAGTTATATACTTGTAAGTGTAATACCATGGTGGTGTGCATATCATATTAACGGTAACAGTAATGGTGATTACAGGGATGTCTAGGGCACCGAATGGAGATTGGAATTCTGTGTGAGAGTAATACAGTAATGATGGTTATGATGATGAAGATGATGATGGTGGTGGTGGTGATGACTCACGTTTTGACAGTGAACCTCTTGGCCTTGATCATCTGCTCCCTGAGCTTCTCCATGATGAGCTCCTTGCGACTCTTCTGCTGGATGCTCAGAGAGCTGCCTCCCCTGCGCAGACTCCCGCGTGTGCCTGAGCTGCCTGTAGAGGGCGCAATGCATGCTTACATTCAACCACAGCAGTTCGTGAGCTTAGAATTATAAGGTTCTATCTCCGTTTAGGGTAGTTCTGAGATATTGAGCATCAAAGTTTTACATAGCTAGCAAAACTGTACTGTAGTACCTTTTTATTTTGCTAATAATTAACTTTTTTTTTTTTTTTTTTACAAAAATAACACCACACAGGCATTAATAAGCACCTAATGGATCAGATGATGTCAAAAACTCAATTTCGACCAAAATGGAGATAGAACCTTATAATTCTCAGCTCACGAGTTATTCCAGTTTGGAGCACCAGAATTTATACCACTAAATCTACAGCTCATAACAACAACAACCGATTTAATTCAACATAATTCAGACTAATGGAGTAGCTTTAATCTTTAATCTATGTGTGGTTCATTTGAAAAACTTTAACAGCCACACAATTCATACAATCAATTACTGAACGTCTGTCATGATTTAAGCCACTAATTCATTTTGACCACATTGTATTTACAAGTTACTGTATGACATTATTAAAATGCATGCCTCCTCTTTGTGCAGATCCCTGTAGGATGGTGGAAGATTTCCTCACCTGTTTTGGAGTGCATGGATCTATGAGAGACGTGTGACGCAGCGCCCGAGCTCTGCCGCCGCACCAAGCCCCGCGCCAGGCCGTGGAGGTGCTGGCGGAGGGGGGAGCGGGGGTGGGCAGACTCGGGCGATTTCTCGTGCCATGAGCGCGATCGCTCGCCGCCGTCCGAGTTGCCTCGGTGACGTGCTGGTTTGCCAACACCGGCTCTATGTTCGTCCTCGTCCCATAAACCATGGCACTGAGAGAGATGAGATCACACGCACACACACAAAGACCCCCATTACAATTAGGGGGGAAGAAATGCTCTCCCGAAGAGGCAAATCCTGAGAGAAATGTCTCAGGATTTGCTCAGGCATTAACAATAGTGTTGATGCATTGTGTGTCTGGAGAACTTAATACATGACACATACTCCAATCCTTCACAAACAACATCATAGTGAAACAAAATTCTTCAAATAAAAAAAGTAAACCAGAAAAGTCATCTCATTTATCTTATCTCTCCAGCTAATTGAGCTCAGTGTGTACCTTCAGGATGGACCTGTGGAAGAAGAGAGCCAACAGCTGCACTAGATCGTAGTGGACGTAGCCCTCCTTCTTCTCCACGCCGATGATGTTGGGGGGGTGGAAGGGCTTGCTCTTGTCCACCTCAATGTTCTGGTTGAACGGGAAGAAGCCAAACTGGAAGAAGTATTTGATCACAATGGTGACCTGGTAAGAAAGGGGAAAAAGGAGATGGACAAACTTTAATTCATAGAAAAATAAAAGTAGATGCATTTGAGTAAATTTGGTTCATCTGATTCACTCCTCTAGACTGCAACTTAAGATGTCAAACCTCGATGTTGACTATAAGTGACCTACCATATACAGTATCTGTGTTACTGTAAGTATAAAATAATGGTTATGTAGCCACAGCAATCGACTATGCTTCTGTATGGATTACAACTGTAGTCTGTCAACCTTAGTCAGTGTGAAAAATGTTGATCTTGGAGTGCGGCAGACATGCTCTTGATTCATGCACAATAATCTTGGCCAGGTCAGGTGTACCGCTACTCAAAACGCCCGCTTGCCTGCTTTGTCTGCCCGTTTCTAATTCAAAATGACTTGAATACAAGCGGGGGGGTGTTGCTTCTCATGAGCTCAAGGCTCATGTTTCAGCGTGGGTGGGTGGGCCCCGGCCGAGGTCTCAGTACCTCCGTGTAGACGATGGCGGTCATCCAGAAGCGCTTGCTGGGCCGCGGCACGGACAGCATGGCCCAGAGGAAGATGAGGATGGGCAGCACGAGCGTGGCCACGGACGCCGAGATCATGTGGTTGAGGATGATGACCAGGTAGCAGACCATCTCCGAGCGGGCCACCAGCATGTTGTACAGGGCGTAGCACAGCTGCAGCAGCGGCGGCTGACCGCTGTAGAAACTCTCCGACTCCTCCAGCTCCTCGTCGAAAAACATCCTGGGGGGGTGACGGAGGTGAGGGGGGGTCGGGGGGGGGGACATACTCAGTGTGGGAATAATGCTTCCTAATGCTCTGAGTATACACCTACTTCAATGATACTGGCATTCATTACATGGGGATAAAGTAAATTATTATGAGATGCTTTATGAAGTTCCTACAAGTCATAGCAATGGCAATGACATCAAACAAGTGATGAGAATCCACTGTAGCATGAGCCACACATTGTGTCAGAAGTGTTATGAGAGAAATGATCTGCAGGATTTGGACTGTTTATGTATGCAAGAGAGGATCTGAGCTGTTTATGTGTGTGTGTTAGAAGATCTAAGCTCTGTGAAAGGAGAAACTCGTTTGTGTGAAAGGCGGTGAGTTATTTATATGTGTGCATTTGTGTGTGTGTGTGTGTGTGTGTGTGTGTGTGTGTGTGTGTGTGTGTGTGTGTGTGTATGTGTGTGTATGTGGGAGAGAGAGAGAGAGAGTGTGAGAGAGAGACCTGCTCTGCAGCAGCTCGCTGGCCGTCATCTCGTGGGTGAGGGAGGGCAGTGCTGCGTCGCTCAGGTAATCCGTCCTGTCATCAGGCTCCATTATCCTCAGGCGCCTGTCGTCACGGTTACCACCCGGCACACCTGCGCCGTCGCACACCTGGTCCAGCCCCGTGGCCTTGCTGTAGGAGGGCGGGATGTCCGCCGCTGCCGGGAACGTCCGTGACGACGGTCCGTCCGCGTCAGGGCTGTCGGCCGGCGTCCATCCGGCGGAGTCCCACTCCGGGGAGCGGTCCGATTCCCTCCAGTGGGGCGGCCCTTCGTCCTCGGGGAGGTACGGCGCGTCATCGGGGGTCTCTGGGGGTCCTCCACCGACTGCACCCCAGTGTTCGGCTGACGAGTGACCTCTCTGTTCGTGCTCGAGGTCGACCTCGCCGACGGTGTCGCTCGTGCCCTGTCGGGAGTACAGCGCTGTGCACTGGGTCCTCTCACTGCAGAGAGAGCAAACGATCAGCAACAACTATTGACAAGTAGGAGAAAGAACCCTGTGCCAAGGCATGGACAAACTGTCAAACCTGACAAACTGTGTTATCTTAACATGATATTATATAAGATATATATATCATATAAGATATTAGTCTAAAACCACTGCTGACACATCATTTGCTGCTCTATTCTGTCGTTAAGAAAGCTAATATTCTAGTGCTTATATAGCATATCTCCCACTGAACTCCATCTCAAGTATCTTTATGTTGATATAACCTACAGTAATGACCTACTATGAGTGGCCTTGGTGACAGCTGACAGCCGTTCTTATGAAGTGAATGGAATGACTTTTTTTGCAGTAATATAATCAGCCCAGAAGAGGGCAGCACACTGTAGTTTAGGTATCTGTATGAGGTCTATACACACATGAGACACCTATAGGTCTGTTCAAAAAGTTTTTGCTTTGTATCCTGTGTTGTGTCACACAGAAGTCTTGGGCAAACAAGCGGTGTCGGCTAACAGTAATGTGACGATGGTGTTTACGAGTTTGTGGTTTGGACACGCACAGAGACTAAGGTGTTGAGGGACGAATGTGTTGGGAACGCAGCCATCTCTCAATGTATGTATGCACAGTGTGTGTGTGCTTATGTTTACATGCGTGTGTGTGTGTGTATGTGTGTGTGTGTGTGTGTGTGTGTGTGTGTGTGTGTGTGTGTGTGTGTGTGTGTGTGTGTGTGTGTGTGTGTGTGTGTGTGTGTATGTGTGTGTGCTTATGTATGTGCATGCTTGAGTGTGTGCGTGTGGAGAGAGGTGTCAACTCTCCCACCTGCCCCACTGACTGGCATTTCCAACGCTGTTACTTAAGTCCCTGACAGCCTACTTCTATTTTATTCACAGATGACGGGAAACTTGAAAGAGCTATTAGTATGTGTGTGCGCTATGACAGACAGGTTGCAACTGAACAACGGAGAGAGCAAATAAACAAACACATGACGCCTGAGGAGCAGTTACCTGGAGGCCCTGCTGGTGGCGCTCTCTGCCGACGAGGACAGGTCGAGCCCGGTCATCTTGCACAGTTTGGGCCGAGTGCGTTCACTAGTCTTGGGGACGTTCTCCACGGTCCCCTCCGTGTGATCCAGTGTGGACTGACAGTAGAGTAGAGTCGACTCTGTGTACGCACTGCAGCACAGGAAAACAATCGCTGAAAACAGTGTTTGTCTCGTCAACACTTACTTCCTTTGATCAACAGAAATCGCAGACATTCATCTGTCGTATAACATTTGACTCTTTCTACCTTTCTTTGTGATATTAAAATAGGGTAGTTTATCTATTTCTTAGATGTTGCCATCAGTAGATCAGTGACAAAATCTACCTTCGCAACATCAAACACTCAGTATCCAGATAGAGTTACAGTATGTGGGCGTGCAAACATGGTCTGAGAGTGCGCCCTGTGCTCCCACAGTGCTGCGTACTGTGTGCCACTGACCTAATTACGATCAGAGGAGTTTGATGTGGCCTCCCCATTTACCCATCTGGCCCAAATTGCCTGAATCACAAACACGGTGTAGGCTACCAATAACAGAGAGCGTCTGGGGAGGCTGATGGGGCGAGGGCTGGCTCGCCAAGACCAGCGAAAGGTCACCAGAACAGAGCGAGGCTGTGTAAAAGCTGGCAGCTGGCTGTTGTGCTGCGTCACAGAATACTTCATCGCAGTGGTCTGGAGCTTAGAGGGCCTCTAACCGGCAGGAAGCACAGCCATCTCAATATGACCCCCACCCCCCCTCAAGAGATACGGATACACAAAATGGGCTTGAAATGCTCACGCTGTACACCGATTTTTAAAAGTTGTATTGGGACATGCTGAAACAACAAGCGATTAATACAAGGAGGGGGTACGGTTTTATGGAAAGTATGAAAAGCTTTCCATAAAACATGTTTTCTGAGTTGGTTTAAAAGTCTTGGTCTCACCTAACCCTAGATTGTATACTACATCAGTTGTGCAGCAAAGTACACTGAGGGAAAGATGGTGTCATTAGGCAAATATGGATTTAGTTCCCAAGGAGCTTACACTCAGACTCGAGTAAACATGTTCAAGCCTTCCCTAACTCCATCCTGACAGTCAAGGGCGGGCACTTAGGTAAATGCAACCTATTGGAGGTTTTAATCCCGACAATTGTTTAGCATTAGTCTACTGTCAATGCATTTCTATAGATAGATCTAGAGGTTTGCCCTCAGGGCAGGAGTCCCTCTATGGCCTCTTCCCGTTTGATGAGACTGTTTGCCTGTTGCCTTGGAGGATAAATCAGCACTTGAAAAGATGCACAATGTGACTTAAAATGTCCTTCAGCGTGAGGGCATTGTGTGCAACTTGAAGAGGATATCCTCCCAAACGCAGGGTTTTGTGTGGAGGATACACATATTACATTAAGAAAAAGCACTCAACAAGCCACGTCAATGTGAGCGCTCGAGTGAAACAGAACTGCGGAGTGTTTTCAAAATAAGCCTCAATTAAATTATGGCCCCCCCTCTCAGGAAATCAAGTTTATTAGATTGAGAGGGAGGCCAAAAATGGTCACACTAATTAGTCATGGCTCATCAATGTGTCAATTTTGTTTTTTGTGACATCCAGCCTTGATTACACACCACAAATGTACAAATCCATAATTTTCTAAAACAAAATGTTTTGATTGTTCCTAAATGCATTTAACATTTTGGTTTCAAAGTTATTCAATATTTTTCTTTTCAACGTCTAACCACTGAAGTCATCGGAAAAACTTGAACATTTTCAACACGCTTGCAGTTCTTCTGCGGTTTGCATAACACAGTCAGTGTGGTGGGTCTCTTCGGACTTCTGTACCTGGACAAGCTGTCTCTGGACAGTGCAGAGCCATGGCTCTCCAGCACGAAGTCGGACTGCTGTAAGTGAGAGGCCCGGGGGCTGGACGCTGGGAAGATGTCCTCCGTATGGTCCAAACAGGACTGCGAGGACGACGGCCTGCACATCTGCCTCTGGTAGTACACTTGCAGACTCTCCCGGGACGGAGTATTTCCCTGTCCGATGGCGAATACGGATGGCAAAACATCAGCGCATAAAATCAAAAGTTGTACAGATGTTTTAAAGAGAAAGCATGCTGTTTCCATAAATATCCCAACCGATATCAGACGTAAACAGAAAACTATGTGGTGACCAGAACACAAATATCCTGAGGGGCTACGCTAGTCTGAAGTGTGAATATTTTAGGTCTAAACCTCAAGTTCTCAGCCATTATTTGAATTGCTTTCAGCTGTTAAAAATACCTTGGACTGTGGTTTAGGATTGGGTTAGATATCCAGACATTTCAAATGCTTTATTTTATTTTAATCTAATCTCTCACAGCAACAATGAATTTTAACCTCCCCTTCCCATAATTAAAGAAATATGTGCGATACAGTAAATAAATGACAGCTGATAAAAACAAATAACATATAGACTAGTGACCTTTTTGACCTCCTGCGTGACCATACAGCGCTCGATTCTCAGCACCGTGGAGATGTCCATGTACTCCTGGCAGATGGAGTTGAGCCAGGCGGTGAAGCTGTCCATCAGGGCCAGGAAAAGCACCCAGGAGAACTTCACGATGTTGAACACTCGCTTCAGGATGTTATCTGTGCAAACAGGACACATAATACAGGCAGTCAGTCAGTGTGCTGAATCAACCTAGCGCTAAAACAGCACTGGCAGAGGTATCTTCCACTTCCTTTTAGTCCATTACACAGTTGAATGCAAACATTTGGGCACATCTGGACAAGTTTAAAAATATAAAGTTATGAAACATTAAGCGTTGCATTAATTGTTGTGTGGCAGGATAGAAATGTTCTGTGCAATTAACTTGAATGAATATACAGATGAATAGTTTTGTTTGGGAACATGAAACAAAAACATTAAGCTTGCAGGCTTTTTTAAAAAAAAAAAAAATCAACTGTCAATCCGGACAGCAGACGACTGCAGAAACTCAGAACTGGCTTGGTTCTGATCCTGAGTCGACAGCTTGCTGAGAGAACCCTGTAAACCCGACAGGCTAAGCAGAACCAGCAGATGTCTGACCTGGCCCATCGGATCGCTCCTCTTCCACACCATCGTCCTCCTGATCGTCCACCTCTATGGCCACATGTTCTGCAGGGAGAGAAGAGGAGAACTCCACTTGTAAAAGGTGGCTACGAGAAACATACGTCTACTTTGAAACAATGTAACCCTCCCCCTGTCGGGGCGACGCACACCAGGCTGGAGATAGGTGAACGTGATCCTAATCGGGACCATACTCCTGAAACATTTCTCGCCCGTTTTATAACTCAAAATCCGCTGTCCTGAGGGGATATGGGGCGGGAGGAATTTGGCTCGGAGTTGTAAGGGTGCACGGAGAGCCCCGTCCAGCCGTCATATGGGATGAATTGGCCGTGTCGAATGCAACATGGCACTCTCCCGCTCGGAGCTCGGGCGGCACAAAAAAAAAAACCAACGGACGGACGAGAAAGCTTGCCGTGCGGGGGGGTTTGGTGGGGGGGGGAAATGTGGTGGCCGCCGAGCAGAGCCGCGACCGGACTCCCTTACCGGCAACGCCAGCAGCCAGAGCCTGCGTCTAAGTAGGTGTCTGAAGTTCCCAGAAGGCCTGGCACACACAAAATGCCCATTCATGAATAATGTGTTTGGGTGGCAGTGGGGGCCGCAGGAAGGGTTGAGGGGTATGACGGGTTGAGAGAGAGAGAGAGAGAGGGGGGGGGAGGGGTGTATGGGGGTGGTAGAGAATATGCCGGAATACAAAGAGCTCAGCGGGCGAGCTGTCGAGCCAGCGAGAGTCGAGAGCAAACATTGCAGACAGGGCCGACTGCCCGCCCCGGAGCAGTGCTGCTGAATCAAATCTCTTTCACGGAAGAAGGGAGGGAGAGAGAGGGAGAGAGAGGGAGAGATGAAGAGGGAGAGAGAGGGAGCGAGAGAGAGAAAGACACTCACAGACTGACTGATGGAGTGTGGGAGACGGAGAGAGTAAAAGGGACTAAGAGAGGGAACAAGTGAGAGATTGAGTGACAGAAAGAGCGATAGAGAGTGGGGGAGAACCGGAGAGGAGGAAAGAGTGAAAGAAGTGAAAGACTGAAAGAGAGTAGGACACACAGTCACAGGAGTTGAGACAGAAAACCAGATAGAAACAAAGTGAGCGTGTTTTCGAAAGAGAGAGAAATTGCCTGAAGTTCTGACTGTCTGACTAACTAATTGAATACCCAAAGATTAAATTAAGTACTTTTTTGGCCCCTCCTGGCATCCTTACCTTCCCGCTGGTCCTTCTTGGTGGCTTTACGTCCATCGGTGTATCTCTTCCAGAAGTGCCGCCTCTCCTTGCTGCGTTCCTTCATGGCTGTCTTGGAGTCTGTGATCCAGGCATGGTACACAAACTAGAGAAGAGTTACAATAAAACACAACAGAAAGAAAGGACAGACAGAGGGTTGACTTAAACAATCTGCCCCTAAGTATAATTACAAAATAAAATCTGATGGGCTGACTTCATAGTTGGTAAGAGTTGTACCGCCTACTTTGTCCTCATTTCCCAATTGGATCATTTTGAAGCGCTTGTATTGTTGCTACTTAAGTAAGCAGCATCTAAGTAGGTTACTTTAAGTATTGTGCTTTTCCCATACCCATAAGTGCAGCCCTTCAGAATCAGAACAAGTCATAATAAACAATTCAACATCAGACCACCAACAATGCACACAACACAGAGAATGCAAGGTGTGTTTTGATCCAGAGATGTATGGTTAAATGCATGGAGCTAACGCCATTTACTGTAAGCCGTACGCAAACTATATTGGTAAAATGTATGTGCAAAAATGTTTCTGTGGCTTCAATGGACAAAAACACAACCCGCAATTCCCCGAGACACACCCATCCCATGACAAAGGGGGATTCCCTGGAAGAGAAAGCTTTCAGACAACACATGCACATCCACAATAATGGCAGCCTATAGTACACTGCATTTCCAAGAGCATGCGCCGGAGGCCATTTTGGCTCAAAGTAAACCGCAGTTTCACAGAAGAGAGAGAGCGAGAGAGAGAGAGAGAGAGAGAGACGAGCAATGGGGTTATTACGAAGTGCACTAATAGCTACACTTACAAAGTGAGCTGCGATGGATGGTAAATGCAGTGTGCAATGGGACACATTGGCTGAGAGAGAAACACACAGCATACAGAGGGAGAGGTGGAGTAGTAATGATCTAGAAGCCTGGTGGAAGTACCTTGGAAGCCCTGATTACATACTGCAGTATAGTTTTGGGGAGCCTAATGATAGACTTTGGTAAAGCCAGCAAAGCAGAGGCAAATTTTCGGATTGCTCTCTACAAGGAAGGACAAAGTGGGTGGGAGTTAGTAGGACTTAAAATGGCCACCAGGGCGTCACACACAGAGAGAGAGAGAGTTGTCGTCCGCACAGGATGTTAGCAAGTTAGTGTTCTACCAAAGAGAAGAACATTGTTAGCCTCACAGAGAAACAAAGCAAAACAAATGTTACAGACCGCATTTCAGTGTCATAACAGTAAATATGATTGTGATTGAAGTGTAGAGGAAACAGGGTGAGTAGAATATTAATTGGGGAGGTAGAGAACTGGACTCACCTGAAATGCGGACCTCTTCGGAGGCTCCTCTTTCTTCTCCTCGTCCTCCTCCTCCTCTTCACTGTCCGTCTCAAATAGGTAGTAGCTTCCGCTCCTCACCACTGTCGAAGAAGACAAAGTCTCTCTCTATACCATACTTCTCTTTGAACTAAACGTACAACTAAAGACTGCTTTTTTTTCTCTGTGGTGAAGAAATGTATAGAAGAATAAGGCGATGATGGAGTACTGGGAAAACATGCTGAAAAACCTACTGGATGCATGGTCTACCCAAGGCCTCCACCACTGTTTCCTTTTGCCTTTTGATTTCTCCTTTGTTTCTCCTGTCGCAAATGAACAAGATCGATGTTAAAGTTAAATATGAACAATTTAGCATCTTTCATTAACAATAATAATGAATGCACATTTTGTCTTTAAGACGGCGAAATACTGAGAGTGTCTGTTGGGGGCAGCTGTGTGTTAAAAGCGTTAAAAGCGTTTAGTGGTGCCACCTGCGGCATTTACAGCTGCTGCATGTCCTAAAGGTTCACAGATGTCAGGAACTTTTAGTGTGTTGTAGCTTTTAAGAGCCGGACAAAACCCACAGGCTACATTTGCCAAAGACCATTTTATTTCTGTCCCGTGCAGCGTGTGTGTGTGTGTGTGTGTGTGTGTGTGTGTGTGTGTGTGTGTGTGTGTGTGTGTGTGTGTGTGTGTGTGTGTGTGTGTGTGCGTGTGTGCGTGCGTGTGTGTGTGTGTGTATGTGTGTGTGTGCGCGCGTGTGTGCGTGTGTGTGTGTGTGTATATATGTGTGTGTGTGTGTGTGTGTGTATATGTGTGTGTATATGTGTGTGTGTGTGTGTCCGTAGGCTGGATCAGCTGCTCTGCTGATGGAGTGAGTCACTGCCAGCAGATTCAGAGTCAGCCCATGCTTATTGATATTACTGAATGAATGGCCAAACAACCTTCTGACTGTGTGCAGCTGCAGCGTTTATATAGGCCCTACCTTCGTCCTTCTCCTCTTCCTCCCTGACCCCGGCCTGACCCTCTCCAGAGTCCTGGGCCATGCTCAGCATCCTCTCCTTCCCCCTCTTGAACTTCTGCTGCCGGCTCTTGATGCGGTCCATCCTGATTGGTCATAAAACAGGAAGTGAGAGTCAGAGGGGGGAAAAGGGCACCCTGTGGACTGACAATTGGTCCTCTGTGCGTTTGTGTTGCTCTGTGTGTCATTGCTCTGGTCTGTCTGGGGGAGTCGCGAGACTGCTAAGCCTCCCTTTTGACACAATGACGATAATTACATAGGGGGGGCAACGTGTGTGTGTGTGTGTGTGTACATGATTGTGTGTGTGTGTGAGTGAATGAATGTGTGTGTGTGTGCACGTGTGTGGGTGGGTATGTGTGTTTATGAAAGTGTGTGAAAGTGTGTGAGTGTGTTTATCTTCGTGTCGAGACATGAGCGAAGGAGCTCAGACAGCCAGCAGCAGGTAGCGAGAGAGGGTGGGGAGAAAGTGGGAGAGAGAGAGAGAGAGAGAGAGAGAGAGAGAGAGAAAGGGAGGGAAGGAGAGAGAGAGAGAGAGAGAGAGAGAGAGAGAGAGAGAGAGAGAGGGAGGGGGAGAGAGTGCTGAATGATCCTCTTTGTGTCTGAGGCAGCAGGCAGATGGGGTCTAAACGCACAACACCAAGTCCAACATTGACCTGTCAGCTCAGCCCTGCTCACTGCACTGCACTGCACTGCACAGACGACTATGGACACAGTCATGCATACTACCGAAGATTAGCACCCACACAAACACACACCTCTGTGTTACACCTACCAGTGTGTGGCCAGTGCCTTACACTCATAGCATTAATACAATAAGATAAATAAAAACTATCATACTATTTTAAATGTCCAACTTACCTGATATATTCTTAGTCATTGTTTATTTATGAGGTAGGATATACTTCGATTACAACGAAAAATCTGAAAACATGCGTACTGTCTTTTCAGCAGGTCCATGGACTTCTTCTCCTCCTCAATTCTGGCTTTGACCGCCTTCACAATGGTGGCCTGGAACAACTCGGCTCCCCTGTAAGACACGAGCACCTCTCCCAATTAAAACATTTGAACACAACACAGGAGCCGTCGGAAAGAAAATGTAGGTCACTGGAGAGGAATATTAAGGGCATATTATGCCTCTTGGCAGCCAATTACACTTGAAAAGCCATTAAGCAACTACCTGATCAACAGTGTTGGGGAGTAACGCATTACATGTAATTGAGTTACGTAATTTAATTACAAAATAAATGTAACAGTAATATATTACAGTTACTGTAGAAAAATTTGTAATTCAATTACAGGTACTTTTGAAATTTTTCAAAATTACAATTTGAATTACATCTCAATATTGTCAGCTAAACCTGGCAGAGAATATTGTATGTAAAAAGAACTGTTTCCCTCCACAGCCATAGTTTGATACGGGACCTTCTGATATGCTCTATCACGTCTACAGCGCCATCAGCGTAGGCCTGCATGCCTGCCTGTAAACGTGTTATGATTATCATTATATTATCCTCACAAAAAATGTGATGCTAATTCATGTATTGAATGCCCTTGCTGCCTTGTGCGCTTGTATAGAACTGCTCGGCAGCCTGTAGACCAAGGCCGAAATCTTCGCACGGATTTGGGGACTACATATATTATAAAAAAATCGGAAAAGTAATCAAAAAGTAATCAAAAGTAATTAGTTACGTTACTCAGAAAAAGTAATTCAAATAGTTACACTACTATTACAATTTAGACAGGGTAACTTGTAACTGTAACACATTACATTTCTAAAGTAACCTACCCAACACTGCTGATCAAACATGCCTGGCATAATAGACTAGCATAAAGGTCTAGTTATGGTCATACTTGAGGGCCTCTCCAAGCTAGCGTGAGTTAGACTGAACTCATCTCACAATCATAAAAACCTTTGTTCACTTAAATGCAAATCACTGACGTAACATTTATATGACAGTTTAAATAGTCTGTCAAAAGTGTATGCTACAGTGATGAATGTGACTGAAAAAGTATAATGAATGTATTCTGAATGAGTATACAATCTATAACACATTGAGCAAGACTGGCCAACACTGCATTAACAAATTAAGTCTCTTGTGTCTTGAAGCAAGTCATTTTATGGCACTATTGCACCCTATTTGTGTGAATACACTTTAAACAAAAATAGGTAAAACTAATGTTTGCATTAAGAACCTATTGATGGTTTTATGTGCTTTATTTATGTTCATAAGGTGTTCCAGGCATCTCTATACTGTATATGTAGGAGACCAAAAGGCCAATAGTGGCAAATTTGAAATACTGAAGCCCTCTGCCAATGAGTTACCTGGAGGCCAGCACTTGTGAGGAGCGAATGTCAGCTACTACATGCAGGAAGTAGTAGCTCATGAAGACCCGTCGCTGTAGCAACAGGAAGGCAAAGCAAATGCTGTCCCAAATGATGCCAGCTTCATCGCTAGGCAACTCACACTGCTTGGTAGCCTGCTGCTCCGCTAACAGGAAGGAAGCATAAAATAATTTGATTTATTTACGGAGGTTTATGAGGTTACCACTCAGTGCAACATTTTTTTTTTTAATGTTTGGAGTATTTGTATATCTAGGAAAACAGAAACAGAAATGGGAATACAATAAAATAATCCTTTATTGTTTTTATTCTGTCCAAATACCATGCCAGCTAATTTCACTAAATGGTTCGTTCCAACTGGTTCTACGATTTTACACATTAGTAAGAACAGATGGTATAAAAACACAAACAGAAAACTCAGTGGAGATGATCTGATCACAGATGTGGGCATTCCTCCACTGCCAAATAAAGAAAAAAAAGTGAAATAAAAAGACTAAAAAAACACCAAAACCAATAAAACCAACTGAAATGTGAAGATAGTGAGGTTTCGGTACTTACGTCGGGAATAGCCTTTTATAGTGCACGCCAAACTGAACAACTGGATCAGCCAACAGTGGTTGGCAACCAGGGACTTTATATACCCACAGGCCGCTATCTAAATACAGAGAACAATCCAGAAAGAAACATAAACACAAGCTGATTCAACTTTGAAATGGTCAACATGGGCTGTGCTATCTTTGTTGACACTCTGTGGGTAAGGTTTGGACATTTTCAGACTATCAAAGACATGTAAAAACAGGAAGCTTGTGTTTCAAGTTTGCAAACAACAATTTAACATTTGGAATAGTGGAACAGCCCAGTGGGGAAACAGATCACATTTTATTTCTTAGAGACTTCTCCAGTATGTTGAGTGGACTTCAGAACAGAATGGCCATGATTTGTGATTCATCACACTAACCACTGGAGTGACTCACCGAGAGGATATTCTTCATGGTGATCACAAACACATTGTAGGCGATCAGGAAGTCCCAGTAGTGCATGATGCTTTTGATTGGCTTGAGCAGCAGGTCTCCGCCGAAGAGCAGGAAGTAGAAACAGGCCACCAAGTAGCCCATGCAGAAGATGCTGATGCGTGTGGTTCCCGTGATGAAGATGATGGTGAGCACGAACCAGAACAGGTAGCTGAACATGATCACCTTCAACATGTCCAGGTAAGACCTGGGGATTCAGAAGTCAGGTAAGTCTTGTGCTAAGCTTTTACAAGTTTTGTTAGTTTTTGTTTATAGCTTTGAAATGATTTTATAAATGTATTCTCAGTTTGGTTTCTGGTTTCATTTCAATATTGGTTAGATTTACAAGTGCATTATGGGTTTATTTTCATTTCATTTTGAAGAATTGACAAGTTTTAGCTTAGCTTTCATTTAATTTTGCAGTCAAAAGGTAGGATGACAGGATGCATGGCAATATACTACTATACTATACTATCATATGATGTCATATAATATAATATAATATAACATAATATAATATCATATAATATAATATAATATACTATTATAGAATAGAATAGAATGTAGGCCAGTGTCACTCAAAAAGTCAAACAGGACAAAATGGTATAAAAAGTGCAAAAATAATGAAAAAATAAAACCATTAGCAATTTATTTCATTTTAGCTCATGTTGCATTATCCCTTGTAGCTTATTTATTTGCATTTCCATGTATACAGTTATACTGTATATGAAAGACAGCTGCAATAATGTACACAACCTGTCCAGCTGGTGTACAGTACTCTTCCCCAGACTCTAATGCTTGTAGGACACGGCTCGGCTGAAGACCTTCTAGGAGTGATTTAGGGTTCCTCAGTTCACACCATGCTGACCAAGATCTGCGTGTACAGCACTTCCTGCTGACCCGAAAAGGCCCGTCGCTTTAATAATCCTCAATAGCTGCCCGCTGCTCCGACTGGCCAACGTCAACAGCATAAGTAAGCATAGCCTCTCTCCACAAAGACGAATTGGAGATCGGCCCTTAATATGATTTCGTGTCACAGAGTTCACTCAAGGCACTGTCAACGCGCTTGACGCCAGTCAAGTCAGAACAGCTAATTTTCTTGACTTGACGGGATATAGAGTTACGGACCATGACAAACAGCTTCCAATACAAAAGAGGCGGTTAGGAGTTGGACGAGGCGATTTGACTTCTTCGTGTTATCTGAGATTTTTGGGCTTCGAGGCGAGGAGAGACCCAACAGCCCAAGAAATTCTTTCCTTGTGGGTAATAGGACGATTGATCTGATAACCCCATACACTTGTCAAAACAGTGGCGTACAAAAACATTAGAGGCATTAAAATGAAATGTCAAGTTTATGGAGTTTTGAGATAGACCTTTTTTTTCAGAAACTGAGAAACGAGAAGAGTAGATGGCAGTGTTTTATCTGCATCTGATGGTGCGAATCCAATGCTTTTCTCACACCCAGAGGATCCCTTAGAAAATGGAGATGATTTAACCTCCCTAACATTTCAATGAATCTCTTTGGGGAAGTAGCAATGGAAAGTGGATAATAAAACCAGCAGCAAATGTTAACACCATCAAAACCCCATTTAAACACGTTCATCTCAGGCCGTAACAGATGTCCCCATGGTTGCATCATCATTCTTTACACTGCCTGGCTTGTACAGGACAGACTAAATTAATAAATGAATAGCCTGTATGGGGGAAACAACTAGATCATTTGCCACTAGATCACCATCTCAATAAAGTCTGAAGAGTAGGGTCATTTCACTTCACTTAACAGCAGAAACTTAAGGATTAAGATTCCTTTCAAGAATGAAAAAGCATTTCTCCTAAACCAACAATCTGCATAAACAATAATACGAAAAAATAGTAAATTAAAATGAAAACAGAACAAAGTGACATCTGAGTGTTTGATCAAACCACTGCCTCTTGAAAAAAAAAACACTTGAAAAAGTGGTTAATCAAACCACTGCCTCTTTTCAGTTACACACTGCCTCACGTGCAAGACCTATTGTGTACTCCTCTGAATAGTTGTCATGCGTCGTATAAATAACTTTTATGCAAACATCTGGATATGTCCTCTGCAAACCCTGTGCAGGACAAAGGCACGTCTAAAACCTTGTGAATAAGTGGCCCCTGAGGACCAGGTCTACCTGCAGCGGATGAAGTCTGGCACTGGGTTGTGCTGGCTGAACGATGCGGCGTCAAGGTCTCGGCAGATCTCCACGTTGTCCCCGGCAACGAGACGCACGGCTGCTTCGTTCTCTTCTTCAAAGACGTGCCTCTGGAGCGAGACACCCAACAGCAGCATGAAGTCATCTACAAGAGAAGAGAAGAGAAGGGACGAGAGGAGAGGAGAGGAGACGAGAAGAGAAGAGAAGAGAAGAGAAGAAGAGAGAGGAGAGGAGAGAGGAGAAGAGAAGAGAAGAGAAGAGAAGAAAATAAAAGAGAAGAGAAGAGAAGAGAAGAGAAGAGAAAAGAAGAGAAGAGAAGAGAAGGGACGAGAGGAGACGAGACGAGAAGAGAAGAGAAGAAAAGAAAAGAAGAGAGAAGAATAGAGAGGGAAGGAGAAGAGAAGAGGCTTTATTATTTCTGCAAAACACATTTTTGGAGCTCTTTGAAACAGACTAGAGCTAAGCTCCACTGCTACACAGCTACTCACAGAGGAGGAAGAGTGGGTTGGGTCTCGTGTGGAAGTCTGGAAAGTACAGCCACTTCACTACGTTGGAGTCCATGCTGGATGAGGGAGCTCTCCATGGATAGTCTACAGCAAGAAAAATATGGGCCTTCATCCATACCCTTGACATGTGGTGTACTGTATGCTGTACAAGACAATAACAATTTATCTTCCCATAGACCTGCTATGATACACTTTTTTATGTCAGCACACAGTTCTTTATCAATTCCAGCCTAAAGTTATATATAGATATTCTGTAGAGTGGTGGATTGCCTCCTTCCAGTCGTTAGCATCGATGGGTACGTGTGAGTAGGGACCAATATACACAGAGCTGGAGGTTGTGAAGAACCCTATCTCACTGATCAGTAGCAAGTGGCAGATTTTCTATGGTTTGCTACTGTTCCGCAGTGGAACGGTTGGCACCATCAGTGCTGCGCTAGCGATATAGGAGCTGACTGTTGAACTTGGTTCAACTTTCAAAGTGTAACGAGAGGCTCGTCAATGTCAGTTTGATGTATCCTAGGAGCATTTCTGGCGTTCTGACCAATCAACGCGGTGAAATTCTGCATAGGGGCGGGACGTTTCTTTCCCTCGAACAGAAATGAGTGCTTAACGTCTCTTAGCAACGAGACTTTGTTTAAACTTATCAAAATCATTACGATCTGAGTATTGCGCTAAACCTTGGTGCTGTCGCTTCGTTATTTTCACCGTGATCCCCTCTTGATGCTTCCAATGACTGTATGGATGGACAGCATTGCCCAATAGACAGCCATTGAAGGGGTCTCTCTGAGACCCCTGTGGGCGAGACCAACCTGAGCAGGCGGAGGGGGGGATCCCGATGCACACCAGGTACTGGAAGGTGAGCATGCAGGCCAGGAAGCAGCAGTACTTGGGCCAGATCTGAGCGATGGCCTTCCGCCGGCGCTGGTACATCACGGCGATCAGGCCGAACGCGTGCAGCATGGCGTAGAAGTCCATGCGCTGGCCAATGACATTCACCGCCAGCAGGAAACATGTCTGAGTGAGGGGGAGCGAGAGCGTGAGAGAGAGAGAGAGGGGGAGAGAGAGAGAGAAAGAAAGAAAGAAAGAAAGAAAGAAAGAAAGAAAAAAAGATAGAAAGAAAGAAAGAGACATTTGCATTTATTAGTCTCTCTCATCCTTGCTTATTGTATTTATCATTTAAGCAATAGGCCCCGAGAGGCCAGAGGTTACAGTGATAACAGGTGTGGATTTTGTGGATTTTGGATGTGAATTTGGAAGGGAGGAGGGTGATGGAGAGTTGGAAAGAGAGAATGTATATGGGAGTAAATTGTGTTGACAGTTGATGATATTTAATTTTGCTCAGTCCTTTCAAACACTTACAAAACGTCCCAATATGTCTTAGCCTTATTTGACCTCTCTCCTCAGTCTCCAAACACCTCACATTGGAGTGAGTGCTGGTTGAGTCCTACATTGACAGTCACCTCAGCGCACTTCTCACTACACCTTTATACACCTACACCTTTATTCATACAGGAAACAATGTGGCTATGCATACATACTGTACACACACACACACACACACACACACACACACACACACACACACACACACACTCAGACACACACACACACACACACACACACACACACACACACACACACACACACACACACACACACACACACACACACACACATGACAGTGTCATTTGAGGGTAGATGTTGATGGGAGTACCTCCAGGCCAAACTTGTAGAAGAAGAAGTTGATGAAGTACTTGGCGCAGTTGAGGATACCGTCGTCCAGGTGCTGGCGCGTGATGTCATGGAAGATGGTCCTGGTGACGGGGGTGGTGAGGTTGTTGCGCATGCGGTAGAAGTCCTGGTGCCGGTAGACGGTCACCTCGAACGCCAGCAGGGCCAACATCATCAGGTTGTTCTGAAGGGGGAAAAGGAAGGAAAGAAGGAAAGAAAGAAAGAAGGAAAGAAAGAAAGAAAGAAAGAAAGAAAGAAAGTGAGATCAACTAGAAAAGCATTCAGAGAGCGCAAACCTCCACCAATCGAAAACATAACCGCCTCCTGGATCCAGGCAGTGATACGGATCACTCCCAAAATGTAATCGTTTCTTTCTTGGGTCATCTCAGACCTTCCCTGAAAATGTACAGTAATCGAAATCCATCCATAACTTTTTGAGTTATCTTGCGAACGAACAAACAAACGCAAAAACAGATAGACAAACAAACAAGCCACGATGAAAACATAACCTCATTGGCGGAGGTAAGGGGATTCTCTACGAGATGTGTGTGAGACAGATACTGAGGTCACTGTTCATATAGCTGTATATAATATCTAACTATGTGAGTAGCGGTGCCAAGTCTCTATGAGAGACTGTCAAATGCTTATCTAAGTGTTGAAATGGCATATAACTTTTCCAGGCCGAGGTTGGCTGAATGGGTTTATGCATTCTTTTCTTGATGCGTGTGTGTCAGTGAGCTTATGTGAGTGTGTGTATGAGAGAGAGAGAGTGTGTGTGTGTGTGTGTGTGTGAGCAAGCTTGTCTGAGTATGTGTGCACATGTGCGAGTGTCTGTGTGTGTGTGTGTGTGTGTGTGTGTGTATGTGTTTTAGTGTGTGTGTGTGTGTGTGTGTGTGTGTGTGTGTGTGTGTGTGTGTGTGTGTGTGTGTGTGTGTGTGTGTGTGTGTGTGTGTGTGTGTGTATGTGTGTGTGTGTGTGTGTGTGTTTGTGTGTGTGTGTGTGTGTGTGTGTGTGTGCATGCCTCACCCTCAGATTCTCCAGCAGAGGAGAGAACTTCTTGAGGCCGACCCAGTTGGCGGGGTCTATGGGGGCGCTGTAGAGCAGTGAGCGCGCCATCTCCGCCCGCTCGGCCTCCGTGTAGTTCTGAGGCTGCACCGCACATACAGGAAGAGGAGGAGGACCAGACAAGACAAGATAACAAGGTCACAACAACACAAGGTCATGAACAGAGACAGGAAATCAAATGGCTATGGTTATGGTTAAGGGATCTGACAGACGCTTTTGTCCAAAGTGACATAGAAATAAAAACAGTACAGTAATTAATTTAACAGTGAACGATCTGAGAATGAAAATAAACAATGGAAATGAAGGAGAATAGCAAATAAACAATAAATACAGGAAAACAAGAGGGCTAAGAAACAAAATTAAGAAGTTAAGGGGGAAGAGGTAAAAAAGAAAGATTGGGGAAAAAATGGAGGACATTGTTCAGAGAGTGACAAGAAAGAGGGAGAACGATGGCAAAAGAGAGATGTAAAAAAAGGAAAAAAGGATGAAATTCTTCAGCGAGTGGCGAGAAAAAGAGAGAAACACTGAAAGCAACAGATAGACGCACAACAAAAGAGAGAGCAGGCAAGAGACGAGTGTGGCAATCAGAGGCAAACACAGAGAAATGACGACTGGATCCAAAGAACACAACGGCTGCACATTCCACAGGCGGAGGGGCCTGACAGGAAGTTGCTGAGTCGGAGCGCGAGCAGCGAGCAGCGAGCAGCGGCCCCCTCACCATGCTGCAGTTCTTGGCGTAGGTGGCGGGCTGGATGGAGCTCAGCTGGTACAGCATCTTGCAGACGATGATGACGCAGGTCCACACCGTGCACACGCTGGACGCCAGCGGCCGGAACTGGCTGTACGGGAGAGCGAAGGCCCAGCTCACCAGGAACACGTAGTTGAAGAGGGACACCTGGGCAACACACGGAAAACAAAACACATCTTCATCAGTCATCATCCACATCATCATCATTATCCTTATCATCATCATCATCATCCACATCATCATCAACAACAACATCATAATTATCAGTTTTCAATTCATTCATTTATTCATTCAAAGCACTGAACCTTGAATGTTATTCATTATTTCTTAGTCACTTTGGATAAAAGCATCAGCTAAATTAATAAATGCAAATGTAAATCATCATCATCATTATTGCCGTCATCATCATCTTTATCGTATTATTATTATCATTAGTAGTAGTAGCATGGTTAATGTATGTTTATGTCTAGCATATAAGAATGCTTTGGAAACTTACTGGAACAGCGTATTGGTCTAACAGACTCCCACAGAGAGACAGCGAGAGCTTGGGTGTTCACTGTTTTTTCTTGCCTGATATCTATCTGCTATTCTTTACCTGATATCCACTGAGGGTTTGTCCAGCCACCAATCAATATTTATTCAAGCCATGGAAAACGATTAGGAGTCATAACACCTAGGCTCTATTGGGTGGAGTGTATCATCAGACTCAGACTAGCATATCTAATGCAAAATATTTAGGAACATTCTTAATTTCTTTTGACAAAATCTTGAACAGAGGTCCTCCTGAATGCTTCACAGAACTAAAAATGGTCATTTGGTTTTTCAGAACAATCAACAGCCAAGATTATGTCATCTTGTTTTCTGGTTGAATAACCAGCTCAGTGATATCATATTCTACCTTATCTCTTTTAAAGTTTGCTAATATTGTTGATCTTTTAGGACACCTTTTGAAGTCATTTTCACTGCATATTTTACCTTGTAGCTCTATGCATATGACACAAACACTGCCCCTTGCCAGCTGATATGTCCTACATTAGCTCGAGACCAGACCCATACCCAGAACCCAACACTTCCCGATCAATTTGCCCCAAACACAAAACTCCAATCCTGGTAACCCTAAAGACTCCACTTCCCATGATGCACTTCCCCTGGTGTCCTGGGCTCACCTCTTTGACGGAGACCCAGATGATGTAGGAGGAGACGATCTTGATGATGTGCAGCTCCAGCAGCCACCAGATAAGCAGCTGCAGCTGCTGCATGTACTGCAGGAACTTGAGGAACAGCACCGTCAGGCGCTCCACCACCAGACTCCACTTATTACGCAGGTCTGAGCAGCACAGGAAACAAAACACACACACACACACACACTCATGTTTAGTCATTCCGATCCATTCATCCATTTAGAGCCTGAGTTGTGTGTGTAGTTTGCCTTTATATAACGAAAATGCATTTTTTTTTAGTCATTTCATTTACGTTTTTTTTTTTTTTTAAACTAAACACACCGCAGAGGTGATTATACACTTTCAACAGCATGTGTGCTTTCTGGATATAACCCTGGAACCGTGGAACTGGAACTCATGACCCATCTTGCCAATGATCTATTCTACTGTATGACCAGGAAAGTTGTATGTTCAATGCTCTTGGGAGTAACAGACATATAATTGAGATGTGTAAGTTGCTTTGGATAGAAGCGGCAGCTAAATAGATAAGTAGCATAAGTAGCAGTAGAGAGCAGAGAATGATCTAGGCCGTGCAGGCCCTTCCAATGCCCTGTGGGTATAATAGATGGCATGACACTGGGCTTTTCCCAGAGACGTGTTTTGACTGAGTGCTCCTAATTAAGTATGGCTCTTCTTCAATATCCTCCTTAAAAGAGGGTGTGACGGCTGCTTCTGTAGCCCAGAGACATACCTTAAGACATTATGTCAGATGGGGATAGCCACCTCTTGTATAAACAGAGTTGAGATGTTTTGTCTGCCTCGCTTACATACCTGAATGTGCCAGTCACAGTCATGCAAGATTAATTATAACAAATTCCCTTTTCTTAAGACTAATTTGCTTGACGTGACAGAGATTTATTTCATGCACTGTATATGGCGATCCTTACAAGTAAATCAAGAATGCTACTTTTAGCAATCCTAAATCATTGTCCTGAGAGGAAAAAGCTTCTGTATATTGTGGTAGATTCCAATGCTTAGTTCAATACAAACTGCATAAATAACAAAGGACAGTATGCTTACAAAGGCCTTGAAGAGACTAACAGTTAGTGTGTGTCAGGGCATACAAGGGCATGGACTACCCAAATGCATGGATCCACCAGAGAAAAATGACTACTCAGGATATGATCCTCAGGACTTAATGCCTCAGTAACCCCTGCGGGATCTCTTAAAGGCCCAGCTGGGATAAAGCAAAACACTTAAAGAGACAGTCGTGCAGATTACGGGATAAGGGACGAGGCGAGGAATGCCTCAAAAACAATGACCGGCGCTAACAACAAGCCCGGAGGAATAAATCACTCTGAATGCTCTCTGACACTTTGTTGAGTCTCTGTTCGATCTGATTTATGAAATCTAGCATTTATGAGAAATTCTAGACGGATTTTTTTTTTTTTTTCCCTGAACACGCTCTTCTCGCGCAGTAAGGTAGAGTACACTATGTGTCAGTCCTTTCTTACATCAGGCCAAAACACCAGCAGCTCCACAGCCAAGGATGGCTTGCTCTGCTGTGAACCCGGAGCAGCCCGGGATTGCTGGAGGATGGAGAATATTTACTGTATATTCTACAAAAATATGTGGGCTTAATAGCTGCACTGAGGGTCGGAATGCGTCAGAGTGAGGCGACGTACAACAGAGCAGTGTGAGTCATACATAACAGTATGGCACAATGTAAGACACTTTTGGGGGAATTTATGAGTGAGTCACACCAGATCTATCCAAAATATTGAAAGATCATCCCGACCACAAATCTACTGGCCACGGTACTGAACAGAGCACTATGAAGCATTCAAACACCAAAAAATTCCACCCCTAATTCACCATTTTTCTGTTTTTCTTTTTTTTTTCTATCACACTGGGAAGGCTTCAGCACTCGATGGTGGCATTCCAAACCAGCTGTTGGCTTTGAGAGCACTCGCAGACAATTAAAATGAATGAGAGAGTGGGGGCCGAGCGACTGGCGCAACAAAAGAGAGAACGACGACAGCGAGAGAAAAGGAGCGGGAGCAGTGGAGCGAGAGAGGCACTTCGAAACTCCGCGCGGCCCCGAAAAATGCCATGTTTGTTCGCCAAACATGTCTAGACACTTTTTTTTATTTCCAGCTGTTTGCCCCGTCCTTCCTCGGCCTCGGCCTCGTCCTGTCCACTCAGCCAGAGAAAGCGGTACGTCTCTGCACGGGCCTGTTGCTGCTCTGTGCGGAGGACTGCATGTGGACTCGAGAGCCTCTTCTGTGCCATATTGCTGCACAGCTTATTAACTTCTCTGCAGGCCCTCTCCGAACGGTTCCAATGCGTCTCCATTGAAGCTCCGTTTAAAGCGGCCGTAATTGTATTAGAACGGAGCAAAGGGAAAAGCTTCTCAGTTTACGCTGGTAGCAATCCTATTTCAAACTCCTTCCAGCTTCAGGGCCGTTTAAAGAGTGTAGGAAACCTTTAGTGTCCTACAGTAGAAAAGCAAAGCCATGCTGGCTCAAATGAACCAACTGTGTTTTTCTTTACTTTCGCTACGCCTTACAAACCAATAGCAACACATGTCAGAATAAGGTTACAGGTCAAAAGGACCACTATAGTCTTTATGTGCAATGTGCTACAACATGCTATGGAGTCTTGAGTGAATGAGTCAATTATGTATGTTCATACTTAAAAATTCAGTATATGAATTTAATGGACAAGTGTGTTGCCCTTGGGAGTATTGCTGTGTGCATGTTGAATGCTAGGATGAACAGGTGGCTGAAATTGAGAGTGTAATTTTCCAGGACACAGAAAAACACAAGTGCTGATTAAAAACTGTTTGTCTTTTGCTGCACGGGTCAGTGAGCCTGGACGACACCTTAACAGCACTCTACCTGATCCTAAGTCAGTGGCAGGCTCCGTGTGGCAGGGAAACCCGTCCGCTTTGCTTGGCAAACACGGCACTTCGTCATCTCTCCTCTTCACGATGACCTCCTCCTCTTCCTCCTCCTCGTCCTCTTCCTCCTCCTCT
>NC_085012.1:11952622-11987622 GCF_963854185.1 Sardina pilchardus
TTCAGGGTTCACCAGCACGCCTGCTGCCATATGTTTCATACCAGTGACTTATTTCCCGTCACTGAAAAACCTGCGCTACTCCATTTCATGGGCTTGGCCGCCTGACGTAGTCGGCCAGGAAACATTCTGACCCGTATAAATCGGAGCTGTCAGAGCAGCATGGTGGCCCAGTCCACAGGGTTCACTGACTGAGTGAGACCTACTAGAAATGAATTATACTCAACCCAGCATATACAATATACAACATACAATGTTTGCAATGTGGCTTTACAACTGTATAGACTATATAGCAGGAGCTATACCTCTTCTGTGTCAGAAATGTACAGAGATCATAGAGCTCTATGGCTGTTGCGTGCAACTGTACAGTAATATCTGAGTCTGCTGTGAGTGGAATACAAGCCAAAACAGAAAACCTCAAGGGGAGGTAATTTTCCCAGGCATCATTCAACAGGGCCTCAAGACCTGCCTTATGCCAGCTTTAGACTTATCCCCTTGCCCAACCAAACTCCAACAGACAGGCTGGCTGGCGTGTTGGTGGCAGGGGCGAAGGGCTTAGCGTGTCGACGGGCGGCTACCCTATCGGCAGTGTAGAGCACATGGCATGCATTACCCTATTAGGCGTGTGGTAGCCGGCTAATGCTCCGTCACCGCTAATGACTAAACGAGCTGCCAGCGCTGAAGAGGGGGGCCGCGGCGTGAATAAGTGTGCCACCGGGGGGGGGGGGGGGGGGAGCAGGAGGATGGCCATGACACGAGAGGCTCCGCTCGGGATACTGTTTCTGTTGGCTAATGTCTGTTCAAACCTCAGGAGAACTTTCACACGAACAGACAACTCAGTGATATCAAGTAACCAGGCCTGTCAAATTTGTCTCTAAATGTCTGTCTGTGTGGCTAGGCTACGTGTCTGAGCTTATCTATGCCAACTAAGACCCACTCTGTGATCATCATGTTATGCTATCATCTTAAGTTGTTCTATATTGTCATATGACTTTACGTAACATTTGACATTTTTTCAGAAATGTGTCCAAGTTGGTTAGAGCTTGGCCAGTTTTTTTTATCATCCACCATATTGTGTGACTGATCTTTGACTCCAGCCGTCTTGTGGACCTCCATATTGTATTGTTTAGGCAACGTGTCTATAGTGTACTGTATGTGTGGGGTAATGTGGAGGTGTATGTGTCACAGGGAAGCTACAGTACACCAGGCATGTAACTGAAGCATTAAATTAGCTGCGACAATTAACTTCCACTATAATCAATGGAAGCATGAATGTTATAGCAGTGCGTACGTTCAGAAATAGGTCAGTCTTCTAAAATGGATTTTATGTGTCGCGAGCGGAACGCTTCAGTGACGGCCTGGTGTACAGTAGCTTCCCTGTTAGTGTGTGCTGTTGTGTAGTAGTGTGGGGCTGGTCTCTCACCATCATGGCGATGAGGGCGCAGATGTAGCTTTGCTTCATGATGAAGGCGGCGGCCTTGACCGCTGAGTTGACCCTCATCTGCCCCTCCTGGCGCTCCTCCCCAGCCTCCCCAGCCTCCGACGAGTCGCTTCTCAGCGGCCGCTCCATCTCGTACACACTGGCGTCCATACGCTCTGGAACAGCAGAAGCAGGTCAGAATGGGTGGAGGAGAGACTGTGTATGTGTGTGTGTGTGTGTGTGTGTGTGTGTGTGTGTGCCTGTGTGTTTGTGTTTGCCTGTGTGTGTGTGTGTGTGTGTGTAAGAGAGAGAAAGAGTATGTAATGTATGTGTGTGTGTGTGCGTGCATGTGTGTGTGTGAGAGAGAGAGAGAGAGAGAGAGAGAGAGAGAGAGAGAGAGAGAGAGAGAGAGAGAGAGAGAGCGTGTGTGAACATAATGTGTTGTGTGCGAGTGTGAGTGAGTGAAGGAGGATATGAATCACCTAATACCACTACGGCACTTTTGGAATGAACACCCTCATCTCTTTCCAATCCCCCGAAAATCCAAAACCAACTACAGTTTCCCAGAACGCCAAGTCATCAGCGAGAACGTACAGAACTGAGGCAACTCACCTGGGTCTGATGCAGACTGGCCCGGCGCATACTCCGGCATGGAATACAGATCCAGACTTGTGGGCCCGTTCTCATGAGGAGCGCCAGAACTCAAGGTCACCGGAAGTCCGTTGGAGGTCACAATCAACACCTGTGGTTGGGTGCACACAGGATCCACATTCAGAGACCGTTCATTGGTCGATTTGTGAGAGCTTGTTCGTTGTTTGTAAACGCTCTCTCTCTCCCCATCTGGGCATCTCTCTCTTTCTCTCTCTCTCCCCATCTCCCTCTCTCCCCCCATCTCTCTCTCTCCCCCCATCTCTCTCTCCCCTTTCTCTCTCTCTCTCCCCCATCTCTCTCTCCCCCCATCTCTCTCTCTCTCCCTCTCTCTCTCTCTCAGTGCCCTGTAAACGCACACCTTCTGAGGTGCCCAGTGCCCACGGCATGGTACAGAATACACTGAGTCAAGAAAAAGTGTCACAAATTGGCACATTTAGAACTTGAATATGCTTCAAGTGTTTATTCTACCAGCGTTTTGGCGTTACACCCTCATCAGGGTCATTTGTGAGAACACCATAAAATGTTTCCACGGTAAGCACAGTTTAATGATATTATGCTACATGTTATGTAAAAGTGCTTAAATTTGTTTTTTTTGGGGCTGTAATTTGTATGGCATGCAACACACCACACAATGAGTAAATACTGTCCTACACAAACTAATGCTAATTTAACTACTAGGCAAAATAACATTGCTAATTTAACAGTGCATGTTGCAGATTTCAAATCAGTGACCTTTATGAAGTACATAATATGTGCTTCCTTCTAGTGATTACATAAAACAACTATTAAATTGGGGCTTGACCACCTGTACACACTATTAATAAAGGAACTCATGTACAAACCTCTGGAGTGCTATAGCCATCCTGTGTGGAGATGAGCTGAAACATAAAGTAATACATAAAGTCATAAATACGGAGACACACAACACGGTTATTGCACTCATAACTCACTCTGACAGTTTATTCACACACACACACACACACGGCGAAGGAGTAAAACAAACGGTTCACACCAGGGATGGAAATTAGCACCAGCCACCAGCCAAAAGGTGATAAAATATGAGAGTGGCTTGTAGATGTCAGACACAAAGTGATATTTTAATACTGAGTAACTGGTGAATTTGACCAAACATCTGCTAGTGGTGGCTGGTAGATGTGTATACATCTTCACATTTTCATTTCCACCCTTGGTTCACACAGTGGAAACTGTGGAAACTGAGACATGATGGAATCCATCTGAAAGACTTTTCCACACTAAAGACAATACAGGCTGATTAGCTAAACCTAATACAAACATCATTAACATACTATTTTCAGCATTTGATAATACACATATTTGCTGTACTTGCTTATATATATCATATATTATAGCATAGTAAAGTATAGCAAAGCATACTATAGCATTTATATGTGCATTAGGTGTGTTTGTGTAGATTGAACACATTGGCCATGTATTTGCTGTACTTGTAGTACAGTAGTGTAGAATAGTAGCCTATACTGTATTAAAGAATTTGCATGTGCATAGGGGTATATTCGTGTACATTTCTCTCATCTGTTTTGTAGTGTGTCATCCTCCACAGTTCTCTCTTCTTTTCTGCCGTGTTGAAATCGTCATTACTCTTCAGCTCCTTCTCCTCCTCTTCCTCAGCCCCCTCCTCCTCCTCCTCCTCCTCCTCCTCCTCCTTCTTCTCCTCCTCCTCCTCCTCCTCATTCTTCCGGTCTTCCTGCAGTGCCACAGCCATCATCACATGCCAATTAACACACAATAACCCCAGAGGAGCGTCCCCACCAGCCCTGTCTGTAAGGCCAGTGGCATGGCACATTGCACCTCTCAGCGCTGACGCATAAACGTCAAGGAGAGCGATGTTATTGCTGGGACGTTTTATTCATGGGGGAATTGAGTTCCATGCAATTAACTGACAAATGATCAAGCCAGAGTTTAAGAGGGCTATAAAGACTGAGTTATATATAGAGAAGGTTTTTTTTTTCCTCAGGTGATTTTTAAAAAAATGTTTTTACAGCTTTCATTATCTGAGGCAGATAGATGAGACTAGATGTTATGCCACAATGCCTAACAACAAATAAAAAAAAGACTCAAAATGAAATAAAAAAAACTCAATACAAGAACACACTGAGGCTCGATTTCAAAAATCTTCTGCCGTGTTTAACTTTGCACAGTCAGCCAGACACTGTTGGTATACCGTGATCTCCCACAGGGAAGCTAATGCACTTGCTATTTGTGTCGTGACACTTCACCCAACTATTTGACAATGGAGCAAGAGGCTCGTTAGCAGTAAGCGGAGACAATCTGGCGATGGCTCACCGGCTCCACCGGCTCCGGCGGCTCCTGCAGCCACAGGCGGATCAGCGTGGCCAGGGTGTAGTACAGCACCAGGAGCATGATGGGGTTGACAAAGTGGTGCCACGGCAACGCCGGGTTGACCTTGAACATCCACGTGTGGGAGCAGTTAATCTGGATCACCGGGGAGATGCCAAACAAACTGAGGAGGAAAACAAACAAACAAACAAACAAACAAACAAATAAACAGATGAAATATATGCAAAGTCACAGAGTTGAAGCAGACAACAATGGTGTGGGACCATATGGTATTATGAGTTGTCAGTGTCTATGGTAGTTATGCATTCTGACAATGCTTTTATGACATCTAAATAGCATGAAATCTAAAATCCTGTCAGTAGTGAGTTAACAACAATTTCCACGCTTAACACTTCCATTAGAATAACATTTGGACATGATTAGAATTCTAATCTTAACATACAGTACTTGATGGGAACCAGGATTGATGAAAAGCCCACAATACAGCCAGAGATGAGGCTTTGGGCTCCACTGAACTACAATGAGATGAGTATGTGTGCAGAATGGGATATTAAAAACGAGAAACGTGTTCGCCGCAGTGTGTCTGGTGCTGATCAGACTGAGATGATGCTTTGAAAGAGGAATCCCAGACTGAGCTGATCTGGCTCAATTAAACTCTCCCAAACGTTCTTTTTTCCTTCTCTTTAGATGACCACCCTCTGTGCTCTGGCATGTGGGAAGAGGAGTAGGAATAAAACTTTACGGCAGCAGCATATATCTCCCTCAGCAGAGCAGAGCAGAGCGGATCAGCTGAGGGATGTAAGGAGCAGGACCAACCAGAGAGGACCTGGTGTCTGTTGGACATTTGAATACTCTCATTTGATCCTAAACTAGTGTTTATATCATGGCAGATCATTTAGAGAGCACCCTCCCATGCATCTGGGATGTATACATGAGCTCACGTGCCTAAGACTAACTGTCCTCACTCAATGTGAACACGACAGCAGTGGTAACATCAAGGCCTGACAAAACAGCCTGTCTGGGTCAATACCAGTCAACTTTACCTTGAACTTTAACAATTGGTTCATCATGCATTGTCTGATTCACGGTTGAACTAGTAAGATAATATGTGTGTAACCCCGTATCAACATTTAAAAAGGAGTCAATTAACAAGTAACATGTTCAATGTGGTGCAATACAATTGTCAGCGAAATGCCTCAACCGAATCAGCTATCCAAGAGCTAGAAGGTATACAGTATTTCAGCTTTAGATTTGCAACTACATCAGAATCAGAATCAGCACCTCAAATCAGAATCAGAATCAGCACCTCAAATCAGAATCAGAATCAGAATCAACACCTCAAATCAGAATCAGCACCTCAAATCAGAATCAGAATCAGCACATCGAACACCTCCATCAGCTGAGCTAAAAGGTGTATTTCAGCTTTAGATTTGCAACTACCTCGAGCACCTCCATCAGTTGTTTTGCTCTCTTTTCCCTCACTGGTAGCCTGAAGAAAACACACACCAGATGCCTCTTTAACAGTGCATAGAGAAGCACCGTGAGGTGCCAACACACATAATGCACACAAACACTGGCTCTCATTCTCACTTGATATCGAGTGGCGCGGACTGACCAAAATGATTTTCGGTGGTTTTCCCGCCTCTGGAATGCTGATACGGCACAAACACAATCACCATGACCGGGATATGAGAAAGGGGAATCTGGCACAGCAGCAGTCCACAATGCATCTGCTTGATTTTGGAGCCATCGCTGATGGGATTGCAACATGCTTCCAGTTTTGTGTGTGTGTGTGTGTGTGTGTGTGTGAGTGTGTGAGTGTGTGAGGGAGAGTGTGTGTGTGTGTGTGTGTGTGTGTGTGTGTGGGTGTGTGTGTGTGTGTGAGTGTGTGTGTGTGTGAGTGAGTGTGTGAGTGTGCGAGGGAGAGAGAGAGAGAGAGTGTGTGTGTGTGTGTGTGTGTGTGTGTGTGTGTGTGTGTGTGTGTGTGTGTGTGTGTGTAACAGGAAACAGGATAAAAACATAGGGGCAGGTGTAAACAGCATGCCCTGCCAGTGGCCACCCTGTGCGTAACCAATTAAAAGCGCAGGCACCGGTCTGCTGGGAGGAAATCTCTGTGACTGAATCATGAAAGATAAAAAAGTGTGTGAAGCCGACACAATCATCCACACACACATACTGGACATACACAAATGCTCACATGTAGAAAGAAACGGAGACAGAATCATAGCCAAGCTCTCACACACAATTCACATACAGTATTGCCTGACTAAAACTCATCTTGTGTGACCCCAGCCCCCCACCCCCTCACTCCACACACACACACACATACACACACACGCACCCACACAAACAAACATGCCACCATTTGGTTTTAATCTGAGTCTTTCTGAATTAACATTTTTCTCTCTCCAGAACTGCTTCTCTGGGGACTCCAGTAAAAGACTTGCGCAGGCACACACACACATACTTGGGCTTTGGCTGGGGTGTAATCACAACTGTGTCCTCACCACAAATGCTGAATTACAAAGCCGCTCCTGATTGTGCCCTGTAGGAGATTGTCAGGGACCGTTTTGCTCCAGCCCCAGAGAGGCAGGTCGTTAAGCAGGGCCCGGCTCTTCGCTTAGAGCGATTAGTGGTGGCTTCGTCAAAGGCCTGGTTCATATTTTTCAACTTTTGTCTGGCGAAACAAAAACCATTAAGTCCACCAAGAACCAAATCCAAATCCTCACGATGTGTGTGTGTGGGGCCGTGATGAGTTTTATCAAGAAGCCTGGAAGCCATTGGCTTGCTGTACACACACATTTTGTGATTTTCTTCTGTTAATCTTTGGCTGTCTGACCATATCCCCTCTCACTTATCAGATTCTCGAAAGCACCATCATCCATCTGCCTTTGGGTTGCACTTTGGTAACTCCACTCTGTCTGAAGCGAAGTCAAATACATCTTATACTTTTAACCATACATATTCTGTGCCATTTACAAGGATCGCAGTGCAACATGCAATTTGCAGACTACTTAATGAAGATGGAGAACACTGACAAAATATCCATAAATTAATTCCTGAAAATCTTAATCACTCGATGTGTGTTTTTAAAGTCTGAGAAAACTGCAGATGCATTAAAGGGGACTTCCAGTGATTTTCCACACAGATCTTTGTTCCTCATAGTCATGAGTACTATTGATACAAACTGAAAAACTGAAAACAATCGGTTCTATCTAGCTCAAGTTGCTGCAGCCAACAGCTAGAGCTACAGTGCTACACTCTGGTGGCATGTTCATGAGGTTGAACCAGTTGTTTTGACTTTTTTCAAACCAACAGCACTCAGTGACCTCAAGAAACAGAGATCTATGTGAAGAATCGCCGGCATGCTCCTGTAAGTATTTTCTGACACCTTCCGAAGCAAAAGAGACACCCTCAGACGGCTTCAAAAGTGATCCTAAGTGTGTGTGAGCCACTCCGACAGCTGGTGCTGCTGTAGTGTTTGTGTTTTGTTGTCAGCTACAGATTTGGCCGGGACAGTGTGAGCTATATTTTAACGAGAGACAACAGTTGCGCAATTAGCCCTGTATCCTGCGCTAGGGGCCCCTCTGAAAACAATGCTACCGGTGTGGACGAGTGTTACACAGAGCAGAGCAGTCCCGCGTAGCTTGTCGCTCTCGTTCTCTCTCTCTCTCACTCTGGCCTGAGCCACCACTGCTCTTTGCAGCTCTCTGATCCAAGCCTAATTTAGATGAATTGCATCTACTTTACTCACATGCCTTTTTTTCGTAACGCTTTTTTTTTTTAAAGTCAGCTTTGATTTCTTTCACTCCCCCACATCTCTCTCACTCTCTCGGCCTCCTTCTCTCTCTCTCTCTCTCTCTCTCTCTCTCTCTCTCTCTCTCTCTCTCTCCCTCCCTCTTGAGCTTTGTTTGTGATTCGTGTAGAGTTCCCTGAATCCAGCTGTGTAATTTCACTGAGGGCCAAGAGCGGTCTCGCCATAATGGGAACCACCTGGGCCCTTTTGGAGCTGCCGGTGCCACCTCTCCTCTTCCTCTCTCCTCTCCTCTCCTCTGCTCTCCTCTCTTCTTCTCTTCTCTCATCTCCTCTTCTCTCCTCTTCCTCTTTCCTCTACTCTCCTCTCTTCTCCTCTTCTCTTATCTCCTCTCCTCTTTTCTCCTCTTCTCTCATCTCCTCAACTCTCTTATTTTCTCCTCTCCTCTCTTCTCATCTTCACTCATCTCCTATCCTCTCCCATCTGTCTTCTCTTCCCTTTTCCTCTCATGTCTACTCTCCTCTTCCTCTCCTCTTCCTCTCCTCTACTCTCCTCTGCCTCTACGCAACACAGAGGCCCAGAGGTAGGATGAGCACAGGGATAGTTAGAGCTGCCCGGGTGGCGGGCCAAGTAGGAGGGAAACGGGGAGTATGAGGATGTTTGGGTGGATATTATCTCATTATTTCACTCATGCATTCTCCTCCCATGAATCACTCGCACTGATTAAACTTACATTCACCTTTATTCATTTCAACATGTACTGCACTTTTCCCCTAAGACCACTTACTCTTCCTGAAAGCTCTGTTGTGCGGTGACAGCTGTTTAATGAGAGAGAGATTTAAACTCTCTCTCTCTGTTATCTATTCAAAAGGTTAAGTGTTCTTCTTTCAGTGGAGATCTTCATTGAAGCTCTGGGTCAAGGCTTAATCCATGACTAGGGACCCCCTACCCTCACAGTTTCCAAACAGTAGGACTTCCTAACGTTTTTCTTTGCTGATTATGGAGCCCAAGAGACTTTCACAGACATTTAATTTGTTTCCTCAGAACACCTGCTTGTAGGGATCATGACAGCTGAGACGGCTAATTCCACTCATAATCAATACACTAGTCTAGTATCACATATAATAGCTTTAATTCAAACAGATCTCAGCGTTTTTTCTTTTCACAGCTCCCAAACAATACACTTACTACTCCATGTTACTTCCCATCTGATCCAAACCTCTCTACGCAACCCACATCTTTGGTCACGGCGGTAAAACCATGAAGACGAGTGAAATACAACATACCAAAGTGGCCGGAGCAGATGTCTGACATACTGTTGTGTGTTGTCTGGATCGGGCCCGACAACGCACATGTTTTATACCGCCTTTAATCTTGCTGAGCTGCATTCATTGACAGCTCACCTCCGAGAGGAATGCATCCGCCTTTCAACTTCGCGCCGACCGCGATTGCTACGGTGATAACCGCTGGCGCAGTTGCTGGACGTTACTGAGCAACCATGACAGGCATGATTGAAGCCCGCGGTCACCAGACACCGTCTCTCACATATACAGTTCCCCACACAATGTCTCCGACCCATAGCACAAGCCCTTGATTGGATTCCAGACTTCTTAGATCCTTCCGTCCAATTTTGTGCGCGCTCCGTAATCTCATTGGTCACAGTAACGAAATATGCACTGTCTCTCCAGGAATCCATACTGTAAAAGTTATGTTATTTGCATGAAATATATGTCTTTCATAGTAGGCTACAGTACAAGATGTGCCAGCCAAAAATGAGTCAAACAGAAACCGCTGGTCCAACCTGCATGAAATCGGCAGGGCTTTGTGAATTTGGGGCCTGTCATTCCACACAAATAGGAAATAGGGCAGATTGAGCTGAAAGGTACACTGTATATAGAAAGTTGTAAACTTGGCAAAGAACACCAATATCCATAAAGTTGACAGCTGAAAATCCAACTGCACCATTGTAGTCATCTCAACACAAGCCCCCTGAAGCAAATAACATGATATGAGCATGTACAGTATGCATGACATATACAGTAGGGCCGTGTATGGGAGATGGTAGCGTATAGTGTTTAAGTAGCTGGGCTTGCAAACGGTAGGCAGTAAAAGTTGTGTGTTCAATTCCTGGCTTACACCATTGTGCCCCTAAAAGGCATTTAACCCCCTAGTGGCTCTAGGGACATACCGGTATGTAAGTTGCTTTGGACAAAAACATTTACTAAATTAATAAAAAAATAAAAATGTTATACCTCAAGAATTTTGAATAAGAAAATGCATATGATATTTAACACTGGGGCATTTGTCTTGGATTATATATTTGATTCACAAATACACATTTAAGTGCACTTTTACTAATACTTTACTTTTAATACAAGCAAGACTGTAGACAACGCACTGTAAAAACCAAATTGGAGGGCTAATGCCCTGATCTGATGCCAGGGTGCCCGTGGTAGTACTGCTGCCCTCACCTGGCATAGTAGTCTCCAGGGGGCACGGCCTCCTGGAAGAACTGGAATTGGTAGAGGTAGAGCACGATGAGGTGGCCGGCGCTAAAGATGCCCATCAGCACGCACAGACAGCTGAAGACCAGCGGGTCAAACGAGCGGCAAAATGACCACCAGGTGCACAGGCCCAGGAAGGTGAAGAAATAGACAGTAGAGGTGAGGGAGGGCAGCATGATCCCTGCAGACACAAGAAACACAGTCACAGTTGGGGAAAGGAACTTCATACAGGCCTGTGCTTGGCCCTTCAAATATGACCAAATAGCCTACTACTACTACTACTACTTATCTACTACTACCCCTACAACTACTACTACTACTACTACTAATTATTGTTATTATTAATAATACTAATAATAATAGTAAGAAGAAGAAGTTACATTTATTTAGAACCTTTCTCAAACCCAAGGTTGCTTGATATAGTGCAAAGGAAAATACACAACAAAACACCCAACACCCAAACAAAAACAAAAACAAAAAGATAGAGCCTATTCTAAATCATTCATAATCAATAATAATGCATAAGACTGTACAGCACACCGTATGACGAAAGTGAGTAGCATTTGGTCTCTGCACATCTGAGCCTGAGCTTTAGATACAGTGTAAATAAACTATTCATCTCCCATCAATTTACACTGATGTAAGGCACAGTCTCCAATATGTTCTTTTAATCATGTTTCTGCAACAAAGATATTACATACATGAGTCTGCAAGTTTGCAATGCATGCAGTGATACTGCCAATTGTGATGATAGGGCTACATACAGGGTAGCTTTGGGTACTGTGTCACCATGCCAACCCAGACAGATGTTAATAATGTTGCTGCATGTTATGTCTCATGTTCTACCACATCATCCAATGGCTGCAAATGGTCCCCAAATGTTCCCCTGTAAAAGGGACGTGCTGTACCTGTCAGGCCCAGTAATATGGTTACGACCACTTTCCCGGCGGTGGTAATTAGATTGCCAATGATCTCCTTGAGTTTGGATGCCAAGCCGGCGATCTGACGTAAGATCTTCATCTTGGTGCTCTCCTCCGGCTCCTTCATTATCTCCTCCTCCTCCTCCTCCCCATCCTCCTCCTCGTCTCCCTCCTCTACCAGCTCCCCCTCGTCTAGTTGGCAATCCTCTTCGAACAGCAGGTCGTCCTCCAGCTCTACCTTCTGACCGATCTTCTCCTCTTCTTCCTCCTCCTCCTCTTCATCCTCCTGCTCCTGGAGATGAGACAAAGAGTTTAGTTTAGTTTAGCTGAGGTTCGTTTAGTTTACTTTAGTTTAGTACGGTTTAGTTGATGGCGCTTATTTCCTTCAGGTGAGCAAAACATTGACCACATAAGGGAAGAAAGATGCTTTGTACCAGATTTAGTTACGTGCTAACTTCCAGTTGCGTCAAAAGGATGAGGGAAAAAAATCCCTTTGGAGTGCATTACAGACAAATGAAGTAATTGGGGCAGAAAGGATGTTTTTGCCAAAATTGAACATAAGATAGGCTACCAATGATACCATACCAATGACACATAAGATCGTATGTCAAGTTTTGAATCAAATTATGATTCAAGGGAAATACAAGGGAAAACCTGAGAATATCACATTTACACTTTCATAATCAGCTTAAGGCATTTTGATCGAACATATTCATTAAAATGGCAAATAAGGATCAGACCAACAACAACAACACATGTTCAGAATGGAATGGAATGGTAGCAGGAGGAAAAGGGAACACTACTCATTATGGTGCAGACGAGGAGAACAGACTACACAAATGCAATTAACACCAGCTATGCAGGGAGATTACGACCAGTCACCCCCTCATGATGTAACATTACGAAGGCCATTATCACAAACCACAAAGGGCCACAGAGGAAGGAAACCTAAAGCATACTGGCCTGTGTTTAGGGAAGGTCGATGCTAGAGCGAAACTGAAAATCAAATGGTCACAATCACAAACTGTTGTGTGTTGTATTGCATTTATCTTCACAGTTTCCTTGAAAACGTTGGCTTGCTCGTATAGTGTTTAAATGGCCCATCAGTTTGTTATTGCTGTTAGCTTGTCAAAATGTAAACTGTACTCATATGAAATCTGCGACCGCAGAACTATGAATCAGGAATTATACCCTAAAGTTGCCGTAAAAGAGTGTATAGTGAATCACCACGGCGCTAAGTCTCAGAGCAAAAGCTAAGCTAAGAACACAATGAAGCACTCTGTTTCACCCGAGCGAGCAGCACCCAGAGAGCTCATACACAACTGTCCAGAAATCTCTGAGATGTGCAGCAATTCACAGGAACACATCTCAACAGCAGAGCTATCAATCATTGTAAATAAACAGAATCAATTCGATTAGCATTACTGGCTAATACTGTTACTGTCTCCTTTATCCTTGGACTGAGACAAATGGCCTTCTTTCACCATTTCTGGTCTCAGGCACACAGTACCGACAGGCACAGTTTACACATGCATTTAAACATGCATTACAAAGTGAACAGCACTAGGATAAGACTTTCGTAATGAACTTATGGCAACGTAAATGAATCTGCCGGGACAGAGGAGGATGAATGGACACATTATTAGATCTTTTAATGACAGTGTGACTCCACTGAGGCTGAGGACTGTCCATGGCGCGCTCCTGTTTACCTGACAATACACATGTGTGCTGTGGTCTCCAATGTCAAAATTGTTCTCAAAAGGCCAATTATGATTTTAACGAGGAATATATGAGAAATGTGCTCTACTGCAGAAGCATACTTTGAACTAACTTGCATTGAGTTGAACAGGCCTTAAGAAGTGCAAATACACTCTTTTGAAACATAATCAATTAACATTACAAAAAACTAATACATACGGTTATACAGAATGTAGATGCTTTTCTACATCTTAGAAAAACATCTCCATTCAAGTTTTCTAAATTCAGCAGCACACAACAAGCCAGTGAGTAGAATAAAAAAGAACAGTCACATAAAGGTTTTGAAACAATACATAACAATTCTCTGTTGAACCGACACACCTTGGCACGACTGTGCACAGCGCATGCCTATGCCAGTCCCAACATCACAGAGGCCAAGCCTGGCGGAGACAAGGTACTGGATTAAATAAATCCAGCAAAAGTGATTCTGACTGAACAGGGGCAGAAGTACAAAAGTGATTCTTTTCCCCAGCCTTCTGAGACCATTTTTTATGATTTAATCAAAGTGGTAGCCATAACTCTCCGCAAAACTCAATTGTAACTGTCAGAGCAAAGGCACAAAAAAACGATTGCTTCTCTCAGCACAAAGGTGTTATTTTTGGACAGGTCCACGCAAGGGGCTGGATTGGTCACGGACACCTGGCAATATTCAAAGCTTAGATTGACTTGGTAATGTATTAAGTGAAATGCAGACTACTCATAATAGAGCTGTCTGCTGGTGAGGGAAAGGCATGTGTTCTGTCGTGTCAAATAAAAATAGGCCACCACTCCAAGTATTCTTGAAGGGAGAAGAGGCAAAGAGTTTTTTTTTTTTTTTTTTTTTTTTTTATGTATTACTGAAAAAGACAACAATGCGGTGTTGACATATGGCCACATCTGATGATCTTGAGCTTGAAAGTCGTTAGCATTATTTCCTCCAAACGTCGCTCTTGAGGGGATAGCACTGACACGTGTAATATGGCAGCTGGGGGATCAAAAAACGAAGACTGTTGGTTTTAGCGGCTGTGCGTTCCACATAGGTTACTGTGGTGGGAAACTTTGGTTCAGGTTCTCCGGAGAAACTTTTTTGAAACAGTTACATCCTCTGTAGACTACACAACCTTCTCCATTTCATTCCCAGTCCAAATGAAGCAAATTGAAATATTACAATCTTTGTGCGGCCTAATCATTTGTTTATTTGGGGAGGCGAGCATGTTCAAAATGAAAACTGGAGCATGTTTGCTTCAACTAAATTTATCACAAAGTCTAAATGAATGAGTGCTCTGTGCAGTCCCTGAGCGTTTATCTCAAACGCACAAGTCACACAAACAGACTTTTCTCTCAGTGGCCATGTAAAAACACCGCTGGTTAGTAATCTGTTCCTTATCGAAGACAGTCTCCTAGTTGATCAAACATGTTTCTTTTGAGTAGTCACAGTTTATTTACCTATCCCGATCATGGTACAAGAGAGCATAAATCATCTGAAGTGTCTCTAAATTGTTTGGTATGACAAACGCTTTCACCAAGATCACAAGTTCCTGACCCCTGTGTGCATTTAATCAGCAGACGCTAACAAGACGAACAGATGATAGCCAAACAGAACTGCTGCACCAATAGCCCAATCACTGAGACATACAGTAGGTCACGAAACTGAATGACACTTCTTATTTATCAATATATTTCATCTATGCATTAAAATGAGTATTATTTTTATTTACATATATATTCAAGTATGCATGCATAATTATGGATCATGGATATCAAGAATGACACAAATACAGTATATAATCTTTTTCAATATTCTCAGTTTTCATAAATGTTTGCATCTCTATTACAGTATTATCAAAGAGTCAGTCTCTGATTCATCTACGGTCATTCATTTGGCACTCTGCAGTGTGACAGAAGCAAAGCTATAAAACTAATGGCTTGAGTAACTGCTCCATTCATTAAGTCCTGAGGCCACACTGTAAGTGTTACTGTACATAAGCATTAACACTTGAGAGAAGCACAACACCCAGGGAAACGGCAAATTGTTTGTTTTACAGAAGAAAACAAAATGGCTAAACGAAAAAATACACAGGGGAAGGACATAGTCCTTGAATGACAACTAATTTAAATTCACGTATGGACAGTCATTTTTATGCTTTGACAATTGACATAGCTGCATTTAAAGTCCTTGAACAGAGGCAAACATTTGTGGTGAACATGTTTGTCTGACCAGATACACTTCAACTATTTTGTGTAAACATTCCATCTTAATGGTAGCTCTCTGTCCAACTCCCAATATGTTCGCGGAGAACTAACTCCTCAAATGGTTTGCGAATGTTCGCAAACGTTTGTGGAAAACTCAATGCAAACAGAAAATTGATTTCAAATGTCTGCAAACGTTCGCCTATGTTCGCAAATTTGAACGCACCTCAGGTGAATCAACTGATACTGTATGTCTGTTTTAATGTGGAGGATGGCTCCAATGAAGATGAGTCATGAGCTGTCCGAGGTGCTGAACTGATCAATACATTCATTCCATGAGACTGTTTCTTAACTAGATCAACAGCATTTCCTTACACACTTACATTAGATAGGACAACATCAGGTTGGATAGGATCAGGAAAGACGAATGAAAATGTCAAAACCAAAATATTCTATATATTACTGAATTCCGAACACTGAACTAGAGACTGGCAATATATAAAGAGGTGTGTGTGGTGGGAACCTACTGTGGACTGTGGTGGTCATTCAATCATATCACTACAGTATGTAAATGCTAGTTTAGAGTAAAACCTTTGGTCATGAAAGTTTACATGGTATTATAATATAGACTACAAGGATAGCAACATATTAGGATTTTTTTAGACCTCAAATATCAATATTGCCAGTAGATAAACACCCAAAGGCGTGCTATGTGTGTGTTATTGTTATAAATAATCAGTGTCATTGATCGTTTGGTCATGAATGCTTCTTAATGTATTGTGGCATGGGAAGAAAACACATATTGTCTCAATTACACATTGGTGTTCTCTCTCTCTCTGTCTTTCTCTCTCTCTCTCTCTCTCTCTGTCATATATGAACACACAACCCCCCCCCCCCCCCCCCCCCACACACACACACACGCACACACACGTACACAAACAGCCACATCCCTGGACTGCAAACAGAGGAGTGTGTGGTTTTAATTAGTCCTGAGTCATAGGCCATAAAGCGCCTACTGGGGGGAAGGCAGGGGAGGGGAGGGGATAGGAGGGGAGGGGAGGGGGGCATTCCAACTCATTACCACCCTTAAACGGCCTGCACACTTGGAGTGAACATGTCCCCAGCCTGCTTTTATTAGGAGAGAGAGAAAGAAAGAAAGAAAGAAAGAGAGAGAACTGCAATGCAATGCGCATGTATATGAATGTGTGTACAGTTACAGTATGTGTATGTGTATGTGTATGTGTATGTGTATGATGTGTGTGTGTGTGTGTGTGTGTGTGTGTGTGTATGTGTGTGTGTGTGTGTGTGTGTGTGTGTGTGTGTGTGTGTGAGAGAGTAGAAGAGAGTGAACAAATGGGACAAACAATGTGTTCAACAGTGCATGCGAAGATATGGTAAGAGAGAGAGAGAGGTTGTAAGAGTTTGTACAGTATGTGCGTGTGTCTGCATGTGTACAGTATGTTTGTACAGTATGTGTGTGTGCATGTGTGTGTGCATGTGTGTGTGTTGGTGTCTCTCTCTCTCTGTGTGTGTGTGTGTGCGTGTGTGCATGTGTGTGTGTCTGTGTGCAGAAGCATAAGCATTCCAAACAGCTCCGGACCTGGCAGCCTGCTTCTGGCGCTCAGTCAACAGCATCAAGCGCACAAGGTGGAAGTGGATGAAGGGGGAGAGGAAAAATGAGAAGAAAAGAGAAAGAGAGAGAGAGAGAGAGAATGAAAGCGTGTGTTTGTATATGTGTGTGAAAGAGAGGGTGGGTAAAAGAATTGCAAAGAGAAAGAAAGAAGTCTGGTAACTTTAGCACCATTGCCACCACAAACACAACAGCAGCTAATGCTCTCCAGATGTTCTGAACACCCTCCCCACTGACCCACCCCCCCTCCCCCTTCCCACACACACACACACACACACACACACACACACACAGAGAAAGAGAGTGAAATGGAACTGCATTGTTAATGGGAGAGAAACAGGGAGATTAGGAAGTGCAGGAGTGCTGCTGTTAGGGGCTGCTGTTGCTGCCATCACTGCTGCCGCCCACCTTGTGTCCCGTGACAACACAAATATTGAGTTTAGATTAATGTTGCGGAGCTGAAACTGTTCCCAGGTTTACAGAATGGTGTGTGTGTGTGTGTGTGTGTGTGTGTGTGTGTAGGGTTGTGTGTGTTGGCTGGTGTGCTGGTCCCATCTCATCCCATCTGGAGTGCTGTTGAATGTCGTAACTTCAGTGGTCACGTACAGATTTTTGCCAACGCAATGATTTAAACCTGAACTCTGGCCAAATGAGTAGCAGAGGCAAACACAAAAAATATATGTATGTGAAAGACAAACGACACAGTGGGTGTTAAAAAGGAGTGATAAAACACGCAAACCACAGTATGCAGCAAAGAACCCCAGTGACTTCAAGTCTGACTTGCACAATAAACACACCTGATGTGTGTGTTTATAATGTGTGTGGGGGGGGGAAGTGGTATTTGTGCATGTGTTTGTGTGTGTGTGTGTGTGTGTGTGTGTGTGTGTGTGTGTGTGTGAGTGGTATTTGTGCATGTGTTTTGTGTGCGGGTGTGTGTGTGTGTGTTAGTATGTATGAGTGGTATTTGTGCATGTGTTTGTATGTATGTGTTTACTTGTTTGCGTGTGTGTGTGTGTGTGTGTGTGTGTGTGTGTGCATGTGAGTGTGTGTGATGCCTACAACACCAGCAAAGGCCTCTTTAGAAGTAGATCTCTGGACGGCGGAGGGGGTGGGGGGGGGGGGGGGGTCTTGCTGGTTTGCCATTTCCTGCTCCTCACAAACAGCTCATCAATCTGTGGCCTCCACCTGTCAGTTCCCTCTGAAGCACTTGGACGTGGGAGTGGCGGGGCAGCGCATACATCAGGCCCCCGTGTCAAACAAGCCGCTTGCATGGATAAATACAGGCCTGATTGCAAAACAAGACGTGGCTGCAGGAACCGTCGGAAGGTAAACACATTTCATGCCAAGCAAGCGGTGGGGGAAACTAGGCCGGATCGCTGCCACCGGGATCGAATATGAGAACAGCGGGACGGTGACGTTCATGATGACCCCCCGCGTGGGGTGGCAGCAAAGGAAGCTGATGGGAATGAAGGAAAGGGGACGGGAATGGGGGGGGGACGGGAATGGGGGGGGATCATCTGTGACGCAACCAGAACAATGAAAAGTGTTTTTGTGAAGCATGTGTGGAAATGTGACAGATTGGAGCTTGACGACTACCATGGGGCCCGCTAGTAAATGTCAGTGAGGAACAGAGAGAGTGTGAGTGTGTGAGAGAGAGAGAAAGGGCGTGAATGAGAAACAGAGAGAGAGAGAGAGAAAGAGAGAGAGAGAGAAAGAGAGAGAGAGAGAACGGGAGAAGTGAGACGGGACTGGACAGAGTGACGAAGCGATGTGCTGTCGATCGGGATCAATCCAGCCATTGTTCCAGCGTTGCCTCCGCCGTATGAGTCACATCAGGGCTAGCCGCCACAGAGGAGGTCAAAGGTCACCCTGTCGGCACTGATGTAAGGAACATGGGGGTGTCTCTGAGCTCACATCACACCACCAATCCCCCCCTCCCACAAGAAAGAGAAAAAAAACGGATGCTCTCCTCTCTCTATCCTCCATCTTCCACAACAGAGCTGAACCGACGTGACTCTTTCACTGTGACCTTTTCACTCGTGGCATTGGAGAGGAACAGAACATCCTTATTCGAGGGGAGGAGATGGGGAGGAAGGGGGGAAAAAAACACATAATAATCCCTTCGGTTTCTGCTGTCCTTTGAACTTGAGAAGTCTCTGAAGAGAAGCGGGTTTTCGCTTAGTCTAATAAAAACGTTTTATAACGAGGTCTCTCCCTTTAGCACTGGTGTGCTTTTGTACACGTTTCCAGCTCTCTCTCTCTGACCAGAAATGCACCGCACCATAATTGTGGATGCGGGAGTAATGCAATAGGGGACCAAGGCACAAATAAGGCAGCAATTATTTTGATAGGAACTAGCAAATCTTAAATCGAATCAAAATATAAAATTCAGGGTCAGCTCACAGACCAAATCAATACTCTGAAAATATTTTTGTTCCTTTAACATGCACAGAATGTACATAATACTTTGGGGGCCGCTTTATTCACCGTTGACTTCCCTGGGCCAGGGAGAAGGAATTTCATCGAAACGCTCAAAAAAGAGACAGCAACACTATCACGATCTGCCATGGTTATCTAACACCCACGGACTTCATCGACCAAGTGGGGGTGATTGTAGAATTAGAGTCCAATTGCTAGGAACGTTTACTGTCTTCGCCCGAGGAGTCAAAAACAGTCTGCAAACCCTTGCAGTAAACGTCTATCTTTTAAACAGGTCAAGTTGTTCAGGGGTTTGGCCCTGGCTCATAAAAGTGGACGACCTGGAGATAAATACTTTGGAGCTGTGTAATGACAAGAGGTCATAATTTTTAAGCTTTGCAACCTGTGCTTCAGATCATGAGGTTGTTTCTAGAACATCAGCTTTATTTTGACCTTTTTTGGAGAATGCAGGCAGACTGGCCTGAATCAACCCAACTATCTATCAATTCCATCTTTTCACCCCCATCTCCCAGTGCTGTTTTTTTCTTGTTTTTTTAAACCACGTTCCTTGCATCTCTCTCTCTAATTCACACACTTCCTCTCTCTCTCTCTCTCTCTCTCTCTCTCTCTCTCTCACTCTTTCTCTCCCTACCATTTATCTGGTCCCACTCAGTGTTGTCAGTTTGCAGACAAAATCAACACGAGAGGTGTCGACAAAGTCTTCCAAACAGACAGGCTCGTTCGAGCCCATTGGTAGTCTGATTGTCCTCCTGGGACGACACCAGGGGTTCCAAGCGCTGCATGGAACCGACGGTTCTACCGCTATCTGCGCCCATCCTGGCAGGAGAGAACGACGAGAACGAAAAAAAAAAAAAAAAAAGATGCCGAGAATCGCAGACCTGGGAGAAATCACGCACAAAATGATCTCCCCCTGGTATTCATCCAGACAGTAATGTGCTCCACTTATTATCCTCGGCGGGGCAACAGGGTCGTAATTTACGGCCGAGCCAGCGATGGAACACCTGGAGCAGGAGGGGTGAGGGCCTCCCGCTGGAGCAGGGGATAACGGATTGCAGCGTTCTGGCCCCTCTCTCTCTCTCTCTCTCTCTCTCTCTCTCTCTCTCGCCCTGCGATGGACCACTGAAGGCCTGACTGGGACGGCATGCGGAGTGATAGAGTGATAGAGCGATAGAGTGATAGAGCGGAGGATAAGATGGGTTGACAGATAAAAGTCGACGGATGAGTAATGGAGGAATAACATGCATCCCCTTCCACACTTGGACCAGAGAGCGCTGTGTTTCTTGGACGCACGGTAAGACTGCCTGGACTCTGGGGTTGTGGGAATTTAGGTAGACCTCTTAGCAAAGTTTTTTTCTGCTAGACGTTAATAAAACGTTCCCTTGTCTGTTAACCACGCACTGCCTGTGCACGGTTTTCACATGGGATTAGGGGTACTTGACTACACTGAAAGAATGTGCAGGTTGAAGAAGCAAACATTAACCTCTTTGACCTCAAATAAAACCATTCATTACAGGACATGGCAGAAGACTACTACTACTGTCAGTCAGTTAGTTTGCAGACATGCAGTTCTTGTAGGTAGAGTTTGAACTGGTCTCTGACCCAGACAACGGTGATGTGTAATTTATCACAATACTCGTGTTAAGCATATCAGCGATTCTGGTGGGTGATTCTGCTGATTCTAGTGTTGGTATTTCAGTCCTTTAGGTTGAAGCAATATTTGCTGACTGGCTGCAATACTGTAGTGTGTTGGTTGGTGCCACGTTATTTGTTTTCTATTTACAGAAGCAGTTTCGTCAGCCTTATTCAGATATGAGAGAGAGAGAGAGAGAGAGGGAGAGAGAGAGAGAGAGAGAGAGAGAGAGAGAGAGGGAGATGGGGTGGGACTGATGGTAGGATTCGAACCAGTGTCTCTGTGGGCACTTGGACCTGTGTGGTACAGATTCTGCAGCCACGCGCAGCACAGCTTTCCCCCATCAGCGTTTCTTTTCATTGCACGCACAAACCACATCGCTAGAGCACCGTGAAGAGCAAGTCACTGAATTTGGATTTGAATGTGAGGGCCTATGGTGATGCAATAGCAGCAGCAGCAGCAGCAGCACCACCACCATCTGAGAAACGGTTGGTCCCGCTACAACTCCCGAACCCGGATAACACTTTGGATAAAAAAAAAACATCTGCTGAATTCCACTCACTTTAAAATCACAGAGCGCCCCTTTAATGTCACAACTGTACTAAGACCACAGGAGCATCCACACTCACCTGTTTAGCAGCTTCCGTGATAAAACCATCTGCTGAATTCCACTCACTTTAAAATCACAGAGCACACCTTAAATGTCACGACGGTACTAAGACCACAGGACTTAGTACCCTCACACTCACACGCTCCACAAACACTCACCTGTTTGGCAGCTTCCGTGAAGTCAGTGTTGTGTTGCGGGTCCTTCACTGGTGGCCTCTCCAGGCTACGGCAGAGGAGCCAGGTGACTAGACTGGCCACGAACATGCCGATGTCCGGGATGAACACACGGATCCCATTCCCAGCATCCGCCCCTCGCACACTGAAAAAAAAAAGAAAGGGACATGTCAATCTCTATTCACGTTTATCAGGAGCAGTGTAGTAAAGAAGAGCAGTGATTAATATGAAGTCTCATGCCAAGAAATTACAGAGCTACAGAGGAGTAATAAAAAGAACAGATTTTTAAAAGAGTTTTAACAGAACTATAACAGCATTTTTTAATTAACATTTATGAGTAAACTGGCATGATGATGAAACTTTTTTACATTTCATGGATCATGGCATTTTAGAGTTATCATTAAAACGATTACTGTACATTTTGTTCTCCATAAATATTTCTTGGTGATTTTTTTTTTTACTCTGAGCCAATTACAAGACCCCCACAATTCTAACATTCCCATTGACTGTACTGTACCTCTTATTCTTCTCTGGAAGCTGTTTAAAAGGGCTCATTTAAATTAAGCATTTTAGTCTATAAGAATACAAACATCAGTTTAACAGCCTAAAAAGCACAGTATGTCCTGTCCATACATTAAACCCCAGAAAAACAACGCTGGCTTCATCTCCACCCACTCTCATAAAAAAAGCTTAGCCCTTATTAAATTGCATAAATATTGTCATTAACCAGAGAACCCATAAATGTTTTTTTCTAAATGCCCTCGGAGGAAAATGAACAGCTGAGATGAAATGGTCTTTCACGCTAAAGTGCTTTTTAGTAGCGCAACAATGTGCTGCAGTGCCTCTCTCTTAACGAAGAAAGAAAAGAAGAGAAAAAAAAGGAAAAAGAAAGCACACAGAAACACTCTGTTCCACAATAAAGGGCTGTGATTCCCAGTGTCCTCCTTGAAAGCGTCGAGCCGTCTGGTTCTCATTTCCGTGAGCTAGTGAGCTGTGGCCCTAGCCACCCTCCCTAGCACGCCTGTCCCCTCTCTCTCTCTCTCTCTCTCTCTCTCCCTCCCTCCCTCTTTCTCTCTCTCTCTCTCAATACCCCACTCTACCTATGTCCCTCTCCCGTTATTTGTCTCTCATTCACACACTATTTTTACCCCCCCTCTCTCTATCTCAAGCCCCTTTTTTCTAATTCACACACTTTTTCTACCTCCCCCCTCTCTTTCCCTACCTCTCTCTCTCTCTCTGTCCCTGATGACGCCTGTGGATGCAGTCATAAGGACAAGCTTCTCTTAAACCCTAACTGCTGTTCCACCACTCTGCCTGAAACAGTATTGGACCAGTTTCACACTCGCTCCATTCACAATCACACCTCCTCTGCCAGTAGTAAAGAGACCCTCGTTTTCAGATCTTTAAAGGTTTACGCATGCCAAGGCACAGTTGCAATTCTGCTACATTAAAGCTGAACCCCCCCCCCCCACCACACACACACACACACACACGACTGCCCAAAAAACAAAAGTTCTCTTTAAAAAAAAAAGCTCTCTTAGGGGGACGATGTGGGAGCGTGGTAATACCCCAAACAAGTTCTGTAAAGCCTGAATGTTTGTTGAGCCAGAGAGAGATGTGTGGTCTGAAACAACAATGAGAGTTCATCTCCGAACATCCCTCTGTGAGGACAGGAAAGGGTTTATGGGAGGGACACCCATAAAAAGACTCCATTGATGTTATCAGATTGCATGCTACATTATGTCATTTAACTATCCAGGTATGAAGTAGAGTATTATGCAGCGTAGATATATTTAATCAGTCTTTATGCTTGACTGGCTTCTTCATCTGAGATAAATGTGAGTCCATGTCTATTGCTAGCAATGTGCAAACAATGGCAAATCCCTCATCTTCTACAAATACACAGAACCGGAAATCAGAGCTTTTACGAGCCTGTTTTTGCTTTGACATCAGTTGCGTGTTAATCCTAAACAAATGTTTGGATTCACACAGAGCTCGCTCAGCATGCCACCTCACTTTTCAAAGATGGCCCCCGCGTGTCTGTCCCGGGACGCAGCTGCTTTTGAAGTAAGGCAATATTTGCTGCGTAAAATTTAATAAGCGGCAGACGGCGCTAGAAAAACACGTTGCGGGGGCATTCCGATTGGCCCGCGCAACAACACGGGTTCCTCGGTAATGAAGTGCTTGCCTGTGTCCAAACAGTTTGCACTATTGGCTTTTAAAGGCCCTTTCATCTAAGGCAAGCTCATAAAGAGAAAACTGTGAGCTGGCAAAAAAGCGGGATGCTCGCACATGGCTCTGATTTCTGGGTCCGAGAGACGGCACTGTTACGGAATAACTGTCTTTACGCCGTAAAAAATGGAATTAAAGGGCTGGCCATCAAAGGGCTCAGTAGTCATCACACCTAAAATGAGAAGGCTGAATTTACAGATTTCATTTAAAAAAAAAAAAAAAAGTGTATAGAAACAAAAAGCCTGGGTCTGAGTGTGGTGGGGTGGGGGGACTTAAACAGACATTGTGCCTGAGCAGGACTTATGTAAGTACAAGGAATTTGCTTTAGGCCAAAAAAATGCAGGGAGAGAGAGCGAGTACTTATTAACGCCACAGTTGAAACAAGATGGCAGTGGGTTCATTGGCAGACGCCTGGCTTTGATAAGGCTGTAAGCATAGAGCATGCGAGGGGGGACAGATTGTGGGGAGGAGGAGGAGGAGGGGGTGCTGCTCTATTAGGCTTCAATTCCCAGTAGGAGACGCATAGCCGGCTGGTGAGGCCGGAGCGTTATCAATCGAGCTTAAGAGCGGCCGGCACAGACACTCTCCAGGGTGCGAGGCACGACTCCAGCACTCAAATACCAGGAAACTGGAGGGGAATCGGCCGCCTCCAGTCAGGCCAAGGCGGAGTTGTTCAAATAAACTAAAAAATACGACCAGGAATAACAAACTTAAGGTATAGGTTTCAACCTACATTCCGAGATTTCAACAAAAACGGCAACTTGCGCATTTGATATGACCAGTGAAACGGGCCTTTGACATAAAATGAAATATTTCAAATCCACCTAGGAAAGCGAAATAGTCACATTATTGTTCTGTACTGACCAGACAAATAGAGTGAATGAGATATTCATGTAGATAATCATGCTAATATAGACTATGCTGTGTTTTATGTTTTTAATATATATGCATGTATGTGTGTATAATATAAAATATTATAAATGTATATTAAATATACGTTATATGTATACTATTCATACTAATGCACATCTTTGCTCAGAAAACAGCAGCTAAGCCAGCACAATCACAATCACAATCACAATCACAGACTCTTGAAATGCTGAATTTACGTGTCTTGATTGCGCTTGCAAAGCCCTCTGGTTTGGCTTCCATTCATGATCTGCTCTGTGAACGTGAACTAAATGTGGGTCAATTTCCTCCTCATTTGCTGTGCTTGTGTGCACATTTCCACCATCAAACAGATCACTCTCCCCATTTGTGCTAATTAAGCATTCCAAGCAAGGCATGTGCGAGTCTGTGTGTCTGTGTGTGTGTGTGTGTGTGTGTGTGTGTGTGTGCGCGCATGCGTGTATGTGTGTCTGTGTGTGTGTGTGTGTGTGTGTGTGTGTGCATGCGTGTGTGTGCGTGCGTGTGCACATGCATGTGTGTATGTGTGTATATGTGTGTGTGTGTGTGTGTGTGTGTGTGTGTGTGTGTGTGTGTCACACACACATGCCACATGGATGTCAGAGTCCCCCCATCATGTGTGTTTGCTATTGGCCCACATGCCTCCACAGCGAGCACCAGGAGAGAATAAACACATAACAGCAGGTTTTGATGTGGTCAGGCTCGCTACCTGTGGCACTGAAGGCCTTGCTAAATGCATTTCTACGGTCCAGCTGGAGGTCTGTCGGCCAGTGTAATTGGTTTACGCCTCCCTGAGAACCTCTGATGAGGAAGACCTGTCATGATCACGATGAGGCCATCAACCTATTCAGACATCTGTGCTCAGTGTTCAAAATGAAAACAAACCTACTCTAGTAACGTTTTAAGGAACAGAAATATGAAGCTGATATCTTCTTCGTCATTATTATCAAGAATTTATGAAAATGAATCAGTATTGATAATAAGTAGATTTGTGCATTTCATTGTAAGGAGAAAACATATGAAAAACAAGTTGATTTGTGCATAGTTTCAGGAATCAACAACAAATTAGGAGTACAAACATAAGGTTTTCTTCCTAATTAAGATCCCCTTGATGTGCATTCATGATACATTATGGTTTCACGGTCAAATAAGATGAATATATGTTTATTTCCATGACTGTGAAGGAATCTTTTTACTGGTGAACTGGAATGTCTTCAGATGGTACCGCCTGAGCAGAACCTTTTGCAAGTGAAAAATGAATCAGGTCAGAAAGGTTAGGCTGAATATCAAGAGTGGACCACACAGTTAGCCTACCATTTGTGGTTTCGGATTCATGGAATTTCAACACAAACAGATAGCATGTCAGCAAGCACGGCGTCCACACAGGGGGGATTTGATTTACATATGCCAAGGGTGTTCCTCCGTAAAAAGGTTCACTTTAGTGGCTAGCCCACTGAGGAGCTGCCATCCCTGATGGCATTGCCCCAGCATGGTGCCCACAGAGTTCTCCTTCAGGCTAATGCCCGTCTTGGGACGTGAGGAAAAAAACATCATGTTAGCTTTAGCCATCGCTTCATTTATGAAAGTGCTAGTCCAGAACCCATCAGTCAAAAGCAGATATTGCTCTTGGGTCATTTTAAGCATCTTGGGGAAGGTCCTGGGAGCACAGTATACATTTAGATTTTCACTTATAGTATATTACATAGTTTTTTCTTCTTTTCTTGTACAAAATTGTGGCTATTGCTATTGCTAAGCTTAGATACATTATCTATTTCAATTATGTTCATAGACAGTTAGTCTTGGTCTCGTTCAGGAGAAAAACCCAAGAGTCTAATCCCAAGGAAGTCTGCCACCAGGCTCAAAAAAGGCTGCTCAGGATCCACCGTTACAAGGCCACTGATCGAATCTGACAGTCACTCATATCTACGTCTCCTTAAACAACTCAACGCCGCTGTAATTGCATTCATAAAAATGAGTTCAGGATTATGGACGTCAGCAGGGGATAAATTATCGATGATGTCGGACTCCTTGCCCTGCAGTCGTCTTAGAAATCTGGTGCCACGTTACGCTACTAATCCACAGCTGATAGGGCAATTCTCAGGGCTGACAGACACTGCAATTGTCGATACAGGGAACAAAAGAGCCAGACAAACATTGGCTATCAACAGCATGACAAACAAGTTGACGATAATTATCCAGCAGTGGGGACACTCGAACAGCTGTAATGGAGCAACAGTCTCTGAAGGCAAAGGCTGGTTTTTGGTTTTCACGCGAAGCAGGAATAAGAGAGTCTCTGGGAGTTAGCGAGACCTCCATTGGGAGGCCTGTGAGCTGCATTATGCGTGCTCAATTTACACTCGCTCATTTGGCCCGCCCCGCGCATTCATCCTGAGCCATGTGCCGGAGAGATTAGGCGTACGGTACAGTTTATCAGGCCGCTCGCTCGGCTCTCTGGGAACCAAACCCACGCTGGGCTCTACCTCCGCCGCAGAAGAAGGCATTCAGCTGAGAGAGGTACAGTAGATCTCAGATGCGAGGGTATGACATGGAATGCAAGGCTGGCTACAGAGTGCAAGGATTGGAGGGGTTTTTGCAAGAGGGTAACATTTTCTAGTGTTAGATTGGTTTGAGTTACTGTGAGATTGCCACGACCGAAGAGATTTTTTGTCCCACATGCCTAAACAAAGAAGGCCATGAGAGAACAAACACATAAGAGCAGGTTTTGATGCTGTCAGGGTCCCTATAGTCTCACTTAAGGCCAATCAGTTTGAAAATAACACAATATACCATTTCATTTGAATGCAATTAAAGGTGAGCTATGCAAGTTCAGTAGATATATATAATGTATATCACATTCTATAGTGTTTAGTTTCTATAACGGTCACATGTTCAGAAAAGGTTCTTAGAACTCTTCCCAAGTTCTGTGGGTACAGCTAATTAAAGCAGAGTACACATGTAATAGGCTGTAGTCATGCTGATTAACATGATAGCCCCTGCCCTGCACAGTGTTTGTATAGGACTCACTTGCCGCAGGTTTGGCGTGGGGAGCCCATGCCAGCTATGCATTTTCAGCACAAACAAATCAACCACTTCCCTTTTAATCCCCGATGAAGATGTCCTTACCAGGCAATTACTCCTCCGCAAGCGTCCTCGGAACACGCCGGCCATGGCGATTGCGGCCTAATTGTTTGTACAGCAAACACGCGCAGAGGCCCAGAGGCGCGTGGCATGCTGCCTGGGCAACGACGAACCCGGCCAAAGCCCACCAGGCACCGTCCCTCGCCAAGAGCAACACGAGAGCACAGTGGCACGATTCAGGCCCCCGCCTCGGCCGCGGGGCCCCAGGAGCCGGCCGGCCCGCTTCGGCCCCTGCATGCGAAAGCGAAACCCATCTCCCCCGAGCCTTTGCTGCCCGGGTTTCATCAGATTACAGAAAAACATTAGCAATTAATTTTGTGTGACCCCCGCACTGAAATGGGGAACACATGTGCGAATTAATGTGAGAGAAATTAGGGTATCGTGGAAGTGCTGTCTAATGCATGAGGTCACCGACTGGATATAGCCAATTAGCTACTGTATACTGTGAGAAAAAAAAAAAAAGAGTTCAGGTTCAGGTTCACAGAGAGACCACTACAGGTTTGTTGAGCCACTGAAACAATTTACAGCAATTATTTGTTCATGGGAAGCCTTCTCAATTCTGATGAAGGTTTGGTCTTATTTTTTGCCTTTGTTTTGAAAAGATCTTGCTATAGTATGGCACAGCGAGCTTTTCCATGTTTGGTGAGTAGAAGCCAAAAGCCAGTCAAAATTGCAGGCCTTTACAGGGTGCAAAATATACGAGTGGGATATTTGTTTTTGGAAATTTTCTTTCACTGTCATATAAATTAAGTGAAATGCATGTACTACACTCTGGGAATTACCCCGACCATTTGAAAAGCAAGCGCTATAAAACACTCCATGGAAATATGGGGAGTCGGAGAAAAACAGATAAAGCTAAACAATACGGTCGTTTTTTAAAAACAATGCTGGGAAACCTAATACGATAACACCATATCAAGTCTAGCCACTGTGTAGGCACAGATCTATATCAACTGAGATAGAGGAGACCACACATGGTATATATAGACAGCACACTGGAACTTTGCCTCAGCCAGTCAGTAGGAAGTACAGAAAACATTTGTTTTTCTCCCATAATAAAAAACAAGCCACTATGGGCACCAAGGGTCTCTAAAATACACAAAGATAGCATGTAATTGCCTATACGGTGGCTTCCTGAGGCATTCACACAAGGCTCTTATATGAACAGCAATTATACAGAGAATCCCAGAAGTATTTCCCAAGGGAACATAAAAGACGATTTACATTCTGGGACCCCTACTGCTAACCACGCACTACAGCTTTCCACTGTAAACAGAAGAACGGTTAACTAACCAGCAATGGTCAATAAAGGTACAATAAACACTGCGATGCGAAAACCCCTTCTTGGTTTTGTTGCATAACAACACTGAACTGTTGCCAAGGGCAATATTCCGGCGGAGGCTCCAAAGCAAATTAATCCTACAATCACGGAGGGGCAAACTATTAAATTATTAATAGAGTAAAAGAAAAATACACATCTTGGCAAACGTCACTGTCATGTATCAATTTCACATAAAACATGTCATTTTTTTAATTACAGCTTTTAACGAATTCATTGTTACATCAACACATCTTGATAACTATAACCAGGCTTTGCAGGAGAGGTGTGATGCATTGTGTAATAACAACAGCACACAATAGCCCTGAGTTACATAAACAACACTCTCCTCCCTCCCCCTGCCCACCTCGCCGCTGTTGGACATACCAGTCGCACGCCTCGGCAGCGAGACGACAAGGTGTGCACCTTCACGTTTCACGGCCGGCGCTAAATTACAGGTGTGTGTCTGTCGACGCCGCCCGCCTGCCTGCCTGCCTCCAGTCCCGCGCTTGAGTCACACGGTTGTGTCTCAGCCTGGAGCAGCTGTGGTCTGACGCGCCGTCTAAAGTAGCGCCGTCTCGCTGGCTTCCCCCGAGGCCCGCAGGGCTGCTACAGTACGACCCACCTCCGCTGGGAGTGTGTCATTGCTAAAGCGCTGAGTTTTATGGGACTGATCAGCTGCGTTTGTAACAGTGATTTATACAGCATCGCTAGCCATGATGGTCTAATGAAGGGCCGCACTTTAAAGAACTCAAAATACCAGTGTTTACCACGACAGGTGTCTGAGGCTGTTCTGTAAAATTGTATGATTTTTAAAAAATATAAATCTTTATGTCTTTTGGTGTCAAGTGGCTACTTGTTCTATTGAATATCAATCTTTGCCTTGTGGAGGGAGTCGGTGAAATATCAGCATGCTGAGAGACACTAATGAAATGTTGTGCATTGTACCTCTCCCGCTTTACGGAAAATACACACACAATCCAACTACACACATACAGTACACAGAAGATATACCCCCCTTCTTTGTGTGTATGTGTGTATGTACTGTAGCTCTGTAAATGTGAGTCTGTGCTCGTGTGTGTAGGTGTGTGTGTGTGTGTGTGTGTGTGTGTGTGTGTGTGTGTGTGTGTGTGTGTGTGTGTGTGTGTGTGTGTGTGTGTGTGTGTATGTGTGTGTGTGTGTGTGTGTGTGTGTGTGTGTAAATGCGTGAGTGAGCGCATCAGTCAGCAGACTACCCTGTGGCGACAGACTCTCCCGCCTGAGTCACTCAATGCCATTCATCACAAACTGTCACCTGCCCCCCTTGTCTGGGACAGACTGCAGCGCCGTCAGAGCGAGACGCCGGCCAAAGCAGCTGCTTCGTCAGCAACAGGCAGGAGCCAGAGGAGAGGGGGACAGAGACGACGGTCACTGTCACATGATTAACTTTACTAACTATGTTACTAAAGTGGGAAGAAGAGAGCAGAGGAGAGAGAAGGAGAGAGGGGAGAGGAGGAGAGAAGTGAAGAAGGGAGAGGAGGGGAGAGGAGGGAGGAGAGAGAGAAAAGAGGAGAGCAGAGGAGGGGAGAGGAGAGAAAGTACCCGGACTGTCTTGGTGCCTCAGAGCGAGACACCCGGCGCAGCTGAAGACAGACAGACAGGCAGACGTCTGCTGCATCAGCAACAAGCGGGAGACAGGGGAGGGGAAGGGATAGGGGGGGCAGAGATGGGGCAGAGACTGTCACTGTCAGATTATTCACTTTACTAACTATATTACTAACCTTAGAAACTGGGAAGAAGAGAGCAGAGGAGAGAGGAGGAGAGAGCGGAGAGGAGAGGGGAGAGAGGAGGAGAGAAGCAAAGAGGAGGGAGGAGATAGGAGGGGAGAGGGGAGAGGAGAGGGAACAGAGAGGAGGATAGAAAAGGAGATAGGAGGGGAGAGAGGAGGCGGGAAGCAAAGAAGAGAGAGGAGAGGATAGAGGAGGGGAGAGGGAGAGGAGAGAGGAGGACAGAAGAGGAGATAGGATGGGAGAGAGGAGAGAAGCAAAGAGGGGAGAGGAGAGGAGAGGAGAGGAGAGGAGAGGAGAGGAGAGGAGGGGAGAGGGGAGCAGACAGAGGAGAGAGAGGAGGAGATGAGAGGAGGGCAGAGCAGAGGAAGGAAGAGGAGAGGAAGTCCCTGGACTGGTCTTGGTGCTTCAGACACCCAGGCAGCTGCCATCACTGATGTCACTGACAGACATCTGCCGCTTGAGAAGCCGACACGAGACAGAGGAGATGAGAGGGGAACACGGATGATCACTGTCAGATTATAAACATGATCAAATAAATAACAGAACGTAGGAGGTTGGAGAGGAAAGGGGAGAATGGTCCAAGTGGACTCAACAACAAAGACACAGATAAGGAGAGAGGGGGAGGCAGAGGAAGAGAGAGAGATTTTGAAGAGCAGTGAGAGACATACAGTAAAAGACGAGGGTAGGGAAAAGAGAAAAGATGAAAGGGGGGATGATAGGTTGAGACTTTGGTGCTATACTGTATACTATACTGTAGTATCTACTCTAGGGGCGGAGGTAGCTTAGTGGTTAAGAAGCTGGGCTAGCATGCAGTAGCCTGAGAAGTTGTGGCTTCAATTCCCGCCATTGTGCCCTTGAGTAAGGCACTTAAACCCTAGTTGCTCCAGGGACAATGGCCATTTAAAGAACTGATGCAACCATGATGCTAGGATAAAAGCATCAGCTGAGTGAATACATGTGAATATCATGTAACTATAAATGTGCACTCTAAGTACGTGGTTATGAGACAGACAGTGGCTCATGAAAATGATAACATCAGGCTCCTAACATACCAACTCAATCCATACATAGGCTAAAGGGCAGGAATGTGCTTTCAGTCCAAGTAGTCAATTACTAGTCATTCTGGTAACACCAAAAGTCAGCTCTGACAAATGTTTGTACCTAAACAGCTGCACTTGCAACAACAGCAGCCTAGCATCACATTTAACATCATCACATCACCATTAAGGCCAGCGTATACGACTTGTTTCTAGTTTTACCTCACCGAATCTAAACTACGTATTCACAGTTTGAATGCAGCATCAAACTAATGTTGCTAATTAAACATGGAGAGAGAACTGGATTTGTAATTGGGAAAAGCTAGGCTACAAAGAAATGAACTACAATATTTCCTCCAGTGTGTAGTGAACTGTAGTGAATACTTCAACTCCTGAACCTTGGAATCCGATCCCACACCTCTGGACTGACACATTATGCTTGTATGATATGCTTATGACAATATCATTGTAATCAAAAGTTTATGTATGTATTATTTTAACATTACATAACAGATGAAGTCAGTTTTACACCCCTTTAATCCTATTACAGTTGAAGCATGTCTATGAGATCATGTGCAGTCAATTTATCTATCAAATAATGTACCGCAAAGTACAACACCTGCTTGAGTCTGGGTATGGCGGTGACAGTACAATATTCATTATCATGATTCATAGAATTGCATACAGGAGTGTAGAAGGCCTTTTCAAGTTATCTGATATTGAAACAAAACTCCAAAATAAAACAAGATGTTCTTCATTAGTCTGATCTATGTTATACACCTTTGACCTTGCTTTGAATGTTTCACTCCAAAACATATTTTATAAAGACATGATTGGTTACTAGGGTGAACGATAAATGCTGCGGTCACTGCATGTCTTTCACCGTCATATTCATCAAAATGTGAAGCAGACACACACACACACACACACTCACACACACACACACACACACACACACACACACACACACACACACACACACACACACACACACTCACACAGACCAAGCGTGTGTGGAAAATTCACATCAAAAGCTTTTCCCATGACCCCCCCCTTTCCACACTTGCATCACTCATTGCAGTGAGATGCTATCAATAGGCCCCTGCTAGGAGCTGCTTAGGCATTATGTATTAGCCAATGTCACGCCTGTGACAGCCGTTCAGGTGGGCCAGCTAAAACAAATGAGACGCTGGGGAAAACAAGTTTGTAGACACGCTTAAATAGAAAACCCTAAAGCTTGTTGATGGCGTTACTGTTTCAACACACAGCAGTGTGAGAACTCTCAACCAAGATGCACTGACAATTCGCTCACTGAATATAGCCGTTAGCATAACCAAGGATTTTTGGCACAGGAAGTTGATGGGGAAACCCACATTCTTCCTGCAATTATGATGTAGGGCATTGTTCAAGCTTGTAGTATTAGTTCATTTTGGATTAAACATGATTCTTTTGATGCGGTCTTTTCCCTCATCTATTGTACTCTGTGATGCCAGAGTTCCTCCTGAAAAGGGATGCCGGGGAGGCTTTGGGGTGAAGGGTCTCTATTGCTGAATAGCCCTCTGTGAAAAAGACAATGCTTTATTCCAAAAGAGACGATTTGTGCTTTTATACACAAGGGAAAAGGTCATCTCACACACACATCTAATATGGAAACTTGAAAAGCTTACGGTCTTTCTTTATTTTCGGTGTCCATTGGAAGTATGGATGTAATATTTAATTGAATCTATTAATGAATACAATATTGATTATATTAATTCATGAAGTTGCCTTTAGGCTTAGGACTAATATTTAGGCAATACCTACTTAGGTATATACTGTAGCATTATTTATTACCTATGTAAGTACTCTGTAATAAAGACCCTTCATATATAAAGTGAGTTTGATTCCCATACTCAGAGAACGCTAAAGGACCCCTACAAATCTACAAGTCTTTCTCACAAGAGAAAATGCACAGCGCATTGTTGTTGAGATGCTAAAACAACTGCCTACAGTCTCATCTCTGAGTCAAAACATGCACATTGTGAACAAAGTTGTACCTCTCAAAGCCCAGTTGTCGAATCGACTTCTCCCACGAAGAACCTGAAAGGTAGACAAAGAACTGATGAGATACAAATGCTTTGCACAGGGACTAAATAAAGAAAAACAAACTAATGCAGAATAATACAAAAACACATACAAGCATATAACATCATGTAATGAAATTTTGCAACAGACTGCCATACAATTGGGTACTGTTTTTCTATTGGCAGCCAGGTTTGAATATTTCTGACAATGATAACTGATTGCAAAAGATTTTACCTTATAACTATTCCCCCTGCTACCACACACACACACACACACACACACACACACACACACACACACACACACACACATGCGCACGCACGCACGTTATGTCCTCAGCAGACTACCCAATCCTGTAAATGACGTCTGAGGTACACGGGGACCGTGGTGCCCCTGTGTGTGTGTTCGCAACATTCTCACACTTCATTGGGAGCGAGTGCACCGATCAGAACCACATGTGTTGAGGTGAGCCCCACACACATACGTGACGAGCCCGGTGAGACCCATCCCAACCTCTCCTGGAGAGAGCTGACATCCCCCGTGA
>NC_085012.1:11992622-12005122 GCF_963854185.1 Sardina pilchardus
GAAGGCCAAAATAGAAGATCTGCTCTTTCAGCAGACATGCTGCTTTCTGAGAACACAACAGCAGCACAGATGAACGATACAGTAGCAGCCTTTACAATGCTGTGCTTCTGAATCTATTCTGGGGACACAGACACAGACACAAACACACACACTCGCACACATAGACACACACACACACACACAAACACACACAGTACACATTCACATTCACATACACAGGTACAGACAAAGACACACACACACACACACACACACAGACGTGTGCGCACACATCCACTCACACTTTTTCTTGACATCACTCATTTCTCCTTAGGTCATTCGAGCAAAGCACCAAACAGCAGATGCACCTACAATTAATGCTCAATTGTCTGCCTATTACAGCGAAAGGTGAGGAGGAGAAAGGAACGGAAATATTTCCTCTGTTTGTGCATACACAGTGAAGGCCCCCAGGGCCCAGGGAGGGGCCCTGTCAGCGTTCAAGAAAAAAAACCCATAATCGCGCATTTACGTGCCTCAAACAGCGAGCGATTGAGGATTATTTTTCACAAAAACACCTGCGGACAAGGGCGTTCTAAAAACAATCCACACCAGAGAAGCTTGTGGTTTCTTATTGTTGAAACAAAGCCACAGACCAGGCCGTCTGAGCAACGCAGCACACTGTGTTTTATTATGGCTAAACGGGTGTTATTTGAGACGACGGCTCCACTTGGGACCAGAGAGGCAAAAACAAGGCATTCAAAAAACTCCAAAAACCCCAAAAGGGAGAGCCACTGAAAAATCAACAAACAAAAAAAAAGCTGAAACTCTAAACAACTGTACATAACTTCCAGTCACAAACTACCACTGTAATTTCTTCAAGCCCAAAATTAGATTTACTGTAATATACGCTTGACTTGCATTCGTGTCTTTTTTTGTTTGTTTGTTTTTTAATGGTACTATTTCATTTCTGCATTTATCTGTGATCCAACTGGAGAGGATTAATATCAGGAAGATTGAACCATTTGAATTGCCAAGTACTGTGCCTCCCTCTAACAGCTGTATAATATAACATCCCTGGCAGGTTTAGTTAGTAGTATTATAAACTATAGAATTCTTGTCATTGCGTATGGTCAAAGTAACTTCAGGGAACACAATAACTTTAACAAAAGACCTAAAGAGAGTGCTGGCAGTATTTAGGAAGTTTAGTGTTTGGTCTTAGCAGCTCTTTAAAATGCCTCGTCCATAAAACCGCTCCTCATTCCCATTCAAATCCACAGGCTTCAATTAAGCTATGTTTATGACCTTCTATTCAAAGTGACCCGTTCCACGTACAGTCTTTTGTTTGATGTCAAAAAATGAGTTGTGGGCCACAGGGCAAAAAAAAGTATTTTTAGATCGATTTAAGGCTCCGGCATCCTGGGAGGAAGGCGATCCTTATCGACTTCTCAGTCATTGACAAGAAGAGAGAGGAGGCAAAAAAAAATAGAAATAAGAAAATAGAAAGGGCCTTTTTGGTTTGGTGTGTTGTGTTGTTATTGCTGCTGGCAGGGGCTTTACTGTAGTGACAGACGTAAATCCAACGCTGCTGGCACCCTGACAAGGGCGGCGGAGCTGCAGCGGATGCCAGAGCGGAGAACAAAGCATCATTACTCTCCGCACACCACACACACGCACCAGGGAGGACCGGAGGAGTGTGTGTGTGTGTGTGTGTGTGTGTGTGTGTGTGTGTGTGTGTGTGTGAGGGGAGTAAGAGGAACCTCTCTGAGGTGGGCTACACACTGCCTCTCACTCACATTCCAAACAGACAGGCATGATGGGATCTGTATGGGGACTGAATGGCTACAGCAAGGCTTGTGTATTACTGTACGCTGGGCTATGGAGGCCAAACTGTGTTGCAATTCAGTGCAAGGATGTAGTGTGGTATGTGATACTATGTCGTGTCCCATACACTCGATCACTGGAAGAATGACGTGAGAATTAAATAATTATTTAAATTTAAGTGTTAAATAATTATCAAATAAGAATTTATACATAGTTATCCCAGATGTATTGCAAATAATCTCATATGTGTTCTATCAAAAACAGCATTTCATTCTTGATGTGATACAAAATTGTATTATATTTTGGTACTTTTACTTACGCTGTCAATCTCTTTCTCCTTCTACATCAATTAAATAAAATTCAAATACTGTATGCTTCAATCTAATCACACGTTATTTTTGGGGGGGCTTCGATCGGTCAATCGGTCTTGGATATATAGGTTGAAATTTTGGGTAAAAGTTGGGGTGAATTTATTTTTACTTTGGGGCAGGTAGTAAAGAAGTCTCTTTCTCACTGTCCCTCTCTCTCTCTCTCTCTCTCTTTCTCTCTCTTAGTCTCTGTGCTCCCCCTCTCTCGCTGTGTCCCTCCCTCTCTGTCTCTCACTCTCTGTGCCTCTCTCTCTCATTCTCTAAGTCTCTCTCTCTCTCTTTCTCTCTTTCGGTGCTCCTGACAGTTTGAGAGCTCTGCAGAGTGAGGCCGTGCTCGTGCCATGGCTCTTTCATTTAGAGGCGGCCGGGTGTCATTTTTCACTGGTGCCGCTTTCATCCCGCTGCCCTGCCCAACATCCCCTCCGCTCCACTCCGCTCCGCAGAAAAGAGCCACTTGTGTTCTCGCTCCACATCCCTCCTGGGGGCTCGGAGGGGTCACTCGGGCCCCGGGCGAACGAACACCTTTCCCTTTTTTTCCCCTCTTTGGAGAGAGAGAGAGAAAAAAAGTGAGGGATTGGTGTGTTGTGTTGTGGGGTGGGGAAGACAGATTTATCCCCTGCCAACAGCTCTTTGGGAAGGAGATGTCATTTTTGGCTCCGCTCCGGTTTCTCGCGTTTTGCCACACAGACGCAGTTTTGAGATGGCAGTAGCCTACTGAAATGCAGGCAGCCGCGCGCGATAAGGAGGTCATGTGTTGCACACCATACTACAGTACTACGCTCCTTTCACATACCATCCCATTTAGGTAAAATACAGTATATTTATTGTATATTGTAAATATAAATATATTGTGTAAGCATAATGTAAATAAGTAATTACCTACGTCTAAACCAGTGGTATCTTTGGGATCTGACAGCTTGGTGAGTGCATGTGTCCTCGCTGTTTTGTGTTAGCCAGATTTTTTGGTCTGTAGCTAATATTGAAACAAAGGAAATGGTGCTGAATGCTGAACAATCAGATAACCTTGTTGGTGTGACGGAGTGCTTCTTGTTTGTGTATTAGCTTCCTTGAAAATCAGGGTGTTGCAAGGGGGATGGCTGGTTAAAAGACCTTGGTTTACAGTGGACTACGTACATTTGTGCGTTCACCATTCCAGTGAATTGCAAAACAGTTTGGAAAAGATTAATTTTTCCTTACTTAATCTGATTAAGGACATCGCTCCACAGAGCTGGAGGTACAGTACGTCTCCAAGTCCTGTTCCTGTTTGTGCACTTTCGAGTGTTTCTTGGGAACTGATCTAAGTTCTGTTCTGTTATAAACAGCTCCAGGCATCACACAAGTATGGACTTCCTGAAGTGTAAAACTGTGGTGCTATGAATAGCTCAGACAGACATAAAATAGGAATGCTGATCTTTAAGTGCTAAACGTTGGTAAGATATTAATTTCTCCAAACACCACATGTTTACACGCATGCCATTTGATATACTATAGCACACCACACCAACACTGCACCAACAACTAAAACTGTGATTCAGCAGTTTTCGGAGCATTGGACAATTCAAGATGACTTCATGTTTTTTACAAACAATTTTACAGGATGTTTCCAAATTGAAAACAAACATAAACAAAAAATAATGTATTCAGTAGCTAGCTCGGGGCAATGCACGACATTCGCGTAAGCCGCATCGAACATGCTGTACACATATCAGGCAGCAAATCCTCAGTGACGGCCCGCTAGCCCTTCAGGACCCACACGTTCAGTTGAGACGAAGCAGATCTGACGCCCGCTAGAGAAAAAACAATATGGAGGCCTGTAACTCAATCCAAAGCCAATTACTCCCCGAAATTAAGAGCGTCAGTGTGAGTAACACTAGAACCGCTCCGAACAAATGCACACTTGCACTCAAAGAGCCAGGCATGGTTCCTGTTAAAAACCCGAGCGCTGGTGCTAATTAGCCATGCTGTCATTCATAATCAGGCCGCCGAGAAGTGCAGCTCGGTGTGCCCGGCCGAAGGAGAAAATGGAGAACCCGTCCAAATGATGAGTAGCATAACATTTTGCGGCACTGTTGTGAAAGTAATAAATCTCTCTTTTTTTCCCCCCCTCCTTCTGCCTTTGTGGCGGTGAGGGGTGTGTGGAGGCCTGGTAGCTGTGGTAACTCACGTACACTTTACATATGTTTAGAGGAGTAAAAACCACAGGGGTATGTATTGTCCTTTCGTTTAAACCTTGGAGATAGAATGACGCTACTGCTCCTCCTCTCAAGGTTGTGGTCAGTACACAACTAAAGCCTACCTTACACTGACAGACTTTGACAAGATTTGGGAAAGATTCTCGGAAGATTGCAGTCTTTTGAGTAAAGCTTGAATGAGGGGAATTAGTTAAAAGACTACAATCTTTCCCAAATCTTGTCAAAGTCTGTCAGTGTAAGGTAGGCTTAAATTGTATTATGCACTTTGTATTCTATTCAATGATTTCTGATATGAACACACACACACACACACACACACACACACACACACCCTCCACACATCTGCAGCACATGTGTTTTAACAGCCCCATGGGGACTCTGCGTGACCTCTTCGGAGTCCGACTTCTGACCTGGTCAAACAGGACCACGCAGCGAGCCCAGGGTTCTGAGGAGCAGCTGTGAGGGAGGGCCGTCTGGGGTCTGTGGTGTGGGCATTAAAAAAGCCCAGAGCTGCAGCCAGTGCTGCAGGCTGGGGTAGGCAGGGTAAGAGGGGTAGGTAGAATAGGTGGCTGAGAGCTGCAATGGGTGCTGTGTGGAGGGTTGGGCAGGGTAAAAGGGGTAGATAGAATAGGTGGCTAAAAGCTAGCTGCAGTGGGTGCTGTGCGGAGGGGTAGGTAGGTTAAGAGGGGTAGGTAGAATAGGTGGCTAAGAGCTGCACTGGGTGCTGTGCGGAGCGGTAGGCAGGGTAAGAGGGGTCCTGTAGGTGGGGTAGGTGCAGTAGGTGGGATAGGGGGTGTAGAGCTGTGATGGCTATTGTGGGCTGGTGTGAGTGGGGTCAGAGGGGGTAGGTAGGGTAGGGGGTGATGTGATGTGGGTCATGCTCACTTCCTCACTATCCATCTTACCACCCTGCATAGTGACCTCGAGGAACCCCTCCTCCTCTCTCACCTTACCGGCTCTTCATCATCATAGCCAGGGAGCAGCAAGGGAGGTGGTCTCCATTTGTCATCTACTGCATGTGTTTGTGTGTGTGTGTGTGTGTGTGTGTGTGTGTGTTTTCAGTCACAGTTTACTTGGATAGTCCGATCCACTCCAACAAACTATCTGTTGACACTCTGTTAACTACAATTTATGGTCCAGGTTAAGGTGAAGGTTAGAGGTTGAATTTAATTAAGGTGATATTCCACAACAATTTTACATACTGAACTTGAATCTTAACAGACCATCTGTTCAGTCTCTGTAGACAAAATATCCCAATTTAGTTAGCCACTGTTTTTCTCTTACAAATAGCAAAGGCAGAGATAATGATCCTGATGTTGGTGTACTGTATCATGGCATATTAACAGACAGATTTGTTTAGATAGGCAATATGACATAAAATAAATATAATTTATTCCATGCTAATTTAACATTTATATATTAGACATATTCAAAATGAGTATGACATTTGAAATGCAGGAATTTTATCTCACCACACAAATGTATTATTTCAAAGTAATGTGGTGAGGCCTCAGCACAAAAATTATAGCCAAAGATCAAATAGGACATTTTTAAAGCCTTATATGAGAGTCATCAAATTAATCTTAATGTCCTTTAAACACATTAAACTCCAGATCCATTCAGCTGTTGATGAGGAACTGTTTCAGCATGAATTATCCAGAATTGTTTTGATATCACTATTTAACTTCTTAAACACATACAATTTGTCAGAGAAAAAATGATGAAGATTATAGTCTACGATCTCCAAACCCTCACGCTCTATCTCTCCCGACAAGCCCTATTTCATGTGGCAAGCCATGGAGGGGGCGTTTCACAGACACACAAACGACTGAGGTAGAAGCCGCAGGTTTTAAATGGCGTGGAACAGGCAGGCTCAGCAAGGAGACTTTTTTTTTTTTTTTACACAGGGTCCTGGATGCCAGAAATGCCTTATGTAAGCGCCGCTGAGCAACACCTGACGAAAACGTGCACTGTCATTTGGAAAGCATTGTTCCAGCGGCGCTAAAACTCACGGAGCGAGACCTCTCACACGGCCTGGGCATACGAAATGGCATTTATCAAGTTCCAGACACTCGACAGAGTGCCAGTTGTTGTCTTTGGCCGACCACAACCATGGGCTCTTTGCAGCAGAATATGCCAAAGGAAAAAAAATGTGGTCATTAAATTACAAAAAAAATATTTAAAAAAAAAACCCCTCACCTGGCTGAGTTTAAAACACAAACATTTGATTTCCTCCCCATTGACATTTAAATACACTAAATCTTCTTTTTAGCGGCGCTAAACTTCTGCTATGAATTGAAATGAGGCTGTTTGTGCACTGAAATGAAACAGGCTAAAAGTACTGAACTTACACTGCTCTTCCCGTCTCAGCTGGCTACTGTTTTGTGAATGCGCTCACCCATTTCGAGGTCTACGCACTATACGGACTGCTCAGAGGTCCCTTGGAGCCAGAGTATTCAGATCTCGCTCCAGAACAGATATAATGGTAAACTTGAAAAAAATGACTCCTACATAAACATCAAATGGCATGCATAAATTGTGCTGCGGATTTATGACTGTCGTTCATTTTCTATGCTCTCTGCTGGCGGGCCGTACCGCATACTTTACAACAGCCCCAAAAAAACCCATTTCCACGAAAAAGGGTAGTTAACACGGGTCTTAACGCAAGCCGAGTGTTACGCAAGTCTAGAACCAAATTTACACTTCAACCCCCGTAAGCCTCGTGATGTTCGTGAGGGACCAGCCGTGCGTGCCGGAAAAAAAGAGGAGAGTAGTGGCTCTCACGTGAATCGCGTTGATCACCATCAGAGGACCGCGCGGCGTCGTTGGCACGTTTTTACAGTGGACGACCCAACGCGAAACAGACGAGCCAGCGCTCAGGATTCTGCTTTTGAAATGCACTTCTGTCTGTTCTGTTGGGAGAGTTGAGACTGGGACTGTTTTATTTTATTCTTTTTTTGCTGCTTTCTTTTCTTCTCTGTTTCTCCTCTGTTTCATTATATGTTTATCCCCATCTTGAGTGCAGATGTTGGGGCTTATTGCTACTTGGAGACAGGGCGGGCAAGAGCGAGAGAAAGAGAGAGCGAGAGAGAGAGAGAGAGTGGTGTGTGTGTGCCAGTTGTGTGTGAAAATTCTCTGGCTTGGGCCTAAGCCCCGGGGCCATTGGCGTAGTTCAGGGATGGCGAGGGTCTGTGTGCGTCGTGGTAGTGAAATAACCCAGTCGTATGTACGTCACGACCTGAAAGCACCCTGCTCCTTGGTCCTGCGTGCGTTCACTTGAGGTGGGCCTTGTGTCACACTTGTGTCGAAGCACAAACTCAGGGTAAAACTTCAATCTGATCCCTTATGAAGGTTGATATCACAATGTCACATACATGTCATAACAGAGACATGTTTTTGTTGTGTCTGTCAAAAAAATCAGTTTCATGTTACTAAAATTGGTGATTGACATGACTTTTACTAAATATCAGCCACATCACTGGACATTTAGCAGAAGTGTTGACCATCTCAGTCGGCAAAAACGCTGAGGAGAGAGCGACACTTCCAGCCGGGCCACACCAGACGCAAAACTGAAGCAGAATGTTCGCAAAGCATATGCTGTAACACAATTAGAAGTGACTAAACTAGACATGAGAGCAGTGCAGGCATTAAAAAAAAATACACCAGTCTTCTAAACCTATTCCTGTGGTCTGCGTGTGCTTCAGTTGTGGGCCTGGTGTAGCCCTAGCTGTGAGACTGGTAGTCAGGGTGTATGGGCATACAGTCAGTGGTAATTAACTTACAGTTGAAGTTGGGCTCGATATTCTCTCCCGCCAGCAGACTGTTGATGGTGATCTGGTAGATGATGTGCAGCAGTAGGAAGGTCATGCTGGTGAAGCAGAGAGATTTCAGCAAGCGCCCCGTGTGGCCTGGAGGAGGAACAACAGGGATGGAACTGTGAGGCACTGAGGGTGAGGTCTGTAGTTAAGCACCTTTACACAAAGTCAGGTACAAACAGTTTGATATGAATATTTTAACACAAATTTTTGAATGACACAAAAAGTAACCAGCAGGGAAAGGAATCAAAAGGAACCAGTGTGTGTGTGTGTGTGTGTGTGTGTGTGTGTGTGTGTGTGTGTGTGTGTGTGTGTGTGTGTGTGTGTGTGTGTGTGTGTGTGTGTGTGCGTGTGCGTGTGCGTGTGCGTGTTCATGTGTGTGTGTGTGTGTGTGTGCGTGCGCATGCACATGTGTGTATTAATGTGTGTGTGTCTGTGTGTGTGTGTGCCTGTGTGTCACAAACTTTGTATTCTCAATCTGTCTGTTAGTGTTTAGTTAGTAACTTGAAGATTTATGTGAAGCTTTTTTTTTCTTTTAAAGAAATCATTGTGCTGTAGCAAACACTGTAATGCAGTCTTGAAGGACCCACCAGCACATATATCAGCTTTACCCTACATAAGCCAGCGCCTTAACAGGATAATTTAATTTTACTGTCTGCAGTGCAACGCTCACGGCTGTTCCTGTTTTCCTTGGTCTCCATGATAACCAGTGCCGCTGTCGTTTGAGGGAAATCCGACATTCCTCTTGTCAGGGTGAAAGTTCGCCCAGGTTAACCTGTCTGTCAGTCTGGCTAATAGGAAAAGCCTGCTGTAATCCGTCCCCATTAGCGCTAGCGCTGTAGCACTGTAGCACAGTGGGTGCGCAGAGCAGCACAGCCGGTCATCGCCCATGCTTTTTGGCAGACACGCCGCAGCGCGTACACACATTGATGGTTTTGGCAGCCATGTGCTCATCCATCATGTGAGAAATATGATGTGTGTGATATCCAGACAGAGTCTCCACGCTGAGAAGACATGCTTACAGAGCAAACATCAAAGTCAGATTCTTTTTTTTTTGTTGCTTGTTCAGATGTTTTCTTTTTTTTTTCTTTTGTAGATGCCAAAACACTGGCATGGGAAGATGGTGGGATTTAAGGAAAGGCAGTGGGTGGAATTAGAAAAAGAATTTGAAGGCTAACAATCATTATCATTTTTTCTGCCGTAAGGCACTGGGAAAGGAGGAGGAGGAGGAGGAGGAGAGCAATGTCACCAGAGACACAAACTTCTTCTAAACATCCAAGGGAACAACTATCTCCTCCGTTCTACAGGGAGCACTTACCACTGGCGTTGTTTAAATAATGGCTGTGATTTATTTCTGATAGTGACGCAGTTGATGCCACTGCCATTGAAAAACAAAGGAAGTGTGTCAGGTCCAAGTAATGTTTTGTTGACGTGCTTTTCATTCAGGGAACAAGCCATGCGAAATCTATTTGAACGCTGCTCGCCAATGTCTGATTTTCCAGAAATTTGGAACAAGCATCATCTGTGTGATTCAGAGTGATTTTCCACCCCACAAACATTTTGAACTCATTTTAAAAGATTTGATGTGATAGCAAAACAAAATGTGTAATTGTAAGTGCAATTGTTATTTATGGAAGAAAGATGTCCAGTACTTTCCATCTTTTATGTTGCCCACCGTAAATGCGCAATAATCACAATATGTCCAGCACAGAGACAAATGCAAATGTCTAAAAGACATTTTGTTGACAATGGCTTTGCCCACAAGAGGATGTTACACATTTCATATGATTACACCGATTTTTGGGCTGATTTCTTCCATATTTGACCATGTGAGATCAAACACTGTTGTGTGCTTCTCAGCAGATTTTGTTACATCAGGTCTCGTCAAAAGACCCTGAACCAGCCAGCATTGGCATGGCAATACGCCCCTGTCTTACTACAGCTTATAGCCACAGCCATATTACAGAAATCAGCACTACTTCCCGCAGCATGCATATGGTTCGTCTTTGACGGCGAGAAGACTAACTCGCACAATCACAAAATGCATACCTTCGAAGAATGAAAATCCATTGAAAATGCATTAAAATGGCAGACAAAAAAAGTATCATTTTCTGTTTGAGGCCATGTGTGAAAATGAACAGTGCTTCCCAACGGTAGCTGAGATCTTCTGGCTGGGGGAGGCAGACCACAGAACCTCTAAACACCTTCAGCAGTTAATGCCTCTCTCCTGCTGGAGACTAACGTGTAGAGTTGTCTGACTCATAGCCCCCGACACGAGTTACTGGCAAGACTTTCTGAGTGTGCGAATCCATGGAAGCCACAACAACTGCAGCATCATAAGCTGATTATGGTCATACGTACAGAGTGATGCTATATACTGTAGAATGGTTCTTTAAACCATTTCGAAGGGTCTATCAGAAGAACCCCTAAGGTTTTTTTTTTTCTTTTTCTTTTTTTAAAGCCTGCATGTTTCTATGCAACACTCAAGTAATCCAGTACAGTGTACGGTCACTGTGATTATATGTACAGAAGAGTCAGGTTAAAGCATCAATAAGATTATTATCAGAAAACTAAATTTTCCATTTCCCATTTGCATGCTTAGTAAACTCTGATTCCTAAGATGACACATCTCCATTCAGGAATCACAATGAAGTCCAACTTAAATATCAGTATTAGTTACATGGCAGATCTAATCAGATAGAAATGGAATACTCCATGCTATTTTTTTTTCTAATTTCACAAAATTGAATTTCAATCTTCAATCTGATTACTCAATTTACATGACATTTTTCAAGAAGAGTTAAGTGTGTAAATGGACTGTCCATGTGCATGTAACTGCATTGAGTGTAAGATTTGAAAGCTTTCACTCAGCACACCGAAATCATGTGAAATGAGAAAGGAAATCATGGTTGAGATAAATATTAAATGATGAGACGTAACATAGTCAGTGAGAATTAAACCATCAAGCCAAAATTATTATTACTATTATTATTTTTTTTTAAAAAAGAAAGAAAACTGGGCAATACCTCAAATAATTGAAACATTACTTATGCATCATAATGAAACTAGTTAATAGTGCCTTGGAAAGGGTGAACTTCATACTGAACACTCAGTTTGGGACTTTTTGTAAGTAGGTGTACGGCTTGATTTGCCAGTATTTTTTGCAAATACTGTAAGATGATAAAAGGACACACTGCTATTTTAAATAGTTTAGGATGGATTGGCACACATTAATGAGTGAGTGAATCCTTACATAAATGCATTAGCTCAATTAGACACACACACACACACACACACACACACACACACACACACACACACACACACACACACGTAGGTGTGTTCAGAACAAACCCTAGGTGTAAAACCCACTGCCAAGTTCCTGTGCGTTGATAACAATTAGGTACTGTTACGAAAGCGTTTAACTGGGCCAATTATGTAGCACAAATTTATTGTTCTTTCTTTGAGAGAAGCAATCATTATTAGAAAGAGTCTTGCCTATATCAGCCTGCAGAACATTAAGTCAAGCATGAGCCGGTAAATGAAAACCTGGCCCCACTTAATTTCATTTGTTTAATTCATTTCTGAGTAAAGCATTCTGGCGTAGCCTATACTTGAAAGAAAGTAGTAATATTCAATATATCATTTATAGAATTGGAATGAGTGATTAACGCTGGGCATGCAGGGTTGGAGTGTGGGAGATGAGACTGTGCCATGCACTGAACTTAAGTCATTAGAAGGACCAGGGACATTTTTAAAAAACACCACCGCAAGTCGGACCATCTGTGGCAGAAAGCCGATACTGGTACAGGAAGCGCAAATGCAAACCAGATGTCTTTGCGATCCCGCCGTGGACAAAAGACGATGTGTAGGCATGTTTCACATCAGTTTGTGATTTCTTTCAGGGCCGACCCCCCCCCCCCTTTTTTTTGGTCTCGCGTCTGTCCCCACACGTCTGCTCGAGTGCATCTGGTACCTCAGCTGAGAGGATAAGTTGCCATGCATACATGTTTGCCACCTTGCCATCCCCTCTCTCAGTGATGACTGAGACTGTGTGTTAAAACCGGACGTGGGGGGGGGGGGGGGGGTGGTTAGTGAGACACACGGCTCCGGCTAGTCCCCGGGAGCTTGGCCTCTGGGCCTCCGGCGTGTGTGCCAGAGACCCTGGCGCTCTTGTCCAAATTGTGAAATTTCATCGTCTTAATCGCATTTAAAGACTGTCCCCCAGCGAACAAGCCGCTTGCCAAAGGGACGGAGAGGGAGCTGGTTTGCTCATTGAAGGCATCCCCAGACCGCTCCGGACCCATTGGCTTGTGTGGGCCAGA
>NC_085012.1:12012622-12075122 GCF_963854185.1 Sardina pilchardus
CCACGTCACAGAACACACAACACAGAGCAGAGCAGAGCTCAGCTGCTTGTCTCGGAGATCCCACCTACATTGTTCCTGTTATTGTATCTCTCTGGTTGAGAGGGAGGGCGGGAGAAGGGTGGTCCTCTGGGTTTTTTTTTTTATTGAATAATGCTCTCATTTATTCCCTCATGGAAGACACTGATTGGCAAAAGTCTAGTGGGAGGAAGAGGAGGAGAGGAGGAATCAGCTGCTGCCGGAGAGAGAGAGAGAGAGAGAGAGAGAGAGAGAAAGAGAGAAAGACATGTAGAGACAGTTGAGTAAGAAAAAGAGAGAAACAAAGAGAGAGGGGGATAGAAAGAGAGAGGGAAAGAGAGGGAAAGAGAGTGGGCGAGGTGGGAGGAGAAGGAGGAGGAGGGGGGGGGGTTAGATGCCTCAATCTGTCCACTCCAGCTGTTGTCAGCTGCTCCCGGTCTGCAAGGTGCACTTCTGACCCAAAGCCCTCAGCGCCACTGGGCTCAGCACTGGGTTCAACCGCGAGTCACCGTAGTCCCAGAGAGTGAGGTCTTACTCGCTCTTGTTCGAGCGCGCTGTTATTGTCCCCGTTTGACTGTGGGGCCACCACATCTGATATGTGCATTTGCTTGTAGAGATTTAACAGACAGACCATTTTTTTATCACTCGAGAAATTCTTTGGAGTCTCTGGCTGCTGTGTCTTGCTCGTTCAGTTTGAAGGAGAACACGGTGGAGATCACAAGCAAAGTAAAACAAGAGCAGCACTCAGCAGGAACGGTCACTTTACGGTGCAATGCATCTTACGTAGAAGAAGTTCATTACATTAACAATGGGATGACATGTGAAGAGCCCACTTTGCGTTGATGTGCCATGCAACTGACATCGACAAGACTTCTCCGCTAACCTACATTGCTCACGATCTCTGCGCGTCCAAGATGATGCTAATCTATGTTGTGGATCTGGATCAGATATGGTTCTGATTTGGGCCGGATTTGGGGCAGATCCATACCGAGTCTGGGCCACAACCGCCGTGACTTTGAGTCATTCAGTTCTGTTACCCTGTCAAGGCCAATAGCTCCTTATTGTTCCCCCCGGGGCTAGAGAATCCTCACCTGTAGACAGACGAGGCAGGGAAACACATGCGGCAAGTTCACACACGTCGCAAACAAATATGTCGAAGACTGATGTAAAAGAACAGGGACGAGAGGATAGAGGCAGAACCTGTCAGTCTTGAGTGTGTGTGTGTCTCTCAGAGAGATGTCACTGCGCCGCTTAAATAAACAGCGACTGAGATTCGGGCACAGCTCCAGCTCGTCACTTCTGTCACCCGTCAGGAAGGACACGGAGCGCCACACTTGCGCTGGCCTCCCGAATGAATGTGGCGGCTTGGAATTGGCCTTGGGAACTAAAGAGGCCAATTTGGAATTGGCCACAGGAATTAAATAAGTCAGTTTTGGAATGGCCTCAGGAACTGAACAGGTCAGATTGGAACTGGCCTGAGGACCTGAACTTAAAATTGGCCTCAGGAACTAAACGAATCATCTTGGAACTGGCCTCAGGAATCCAATGGGTCAGCTGGAACTGGCCTCAGGAGCTAAATGCGTCATCTAGGAACTGGCCTCAGGAATTTAATGGGTCAGCTGGAACTGGCCCCAGGAACTGAATGGGTCAGGTTGGAACTGGTCTCAGGAACTACAGTAAACAGGTCAGCCAGGAAAAACCTCAGTCAGAGGTTCCTATGGAGAATGGCAGAGCAAAATCCTGCAGTAGTGCATGGAATGCCAGTCACTGAGAATGACTTCGGACATCAAACAGGGGAAACTGCCCATTATTTTACTGATGGGAAGCACCGACACTATAGGATGTGTTTTCTTTTTATCGCAAGACCCTGTGGTTTTAACGGAGAGGAAATGACCTCTACAGGGGTCTCTGGCTCGTTTTAAATACCCAAACAGCTTTTATGCTTAACTACACTGTAGTTTCATAGTTTTCGTAGTTCAAGTACAGATTAATTGCTCAAGATAGTCCTACACATAGGTGAATTGTTACAATATGCACACGTGAGGCTGATTCCACACTTGTTTTACTACAAAAATGTACATTTCGACTTACAGTCTGTTATGTGGAACCATCTGTCAATCTGTCCGACCGGCCCCTAAAAAACGTCTGGACGTGCCGAAGGACCATGAGAATGGTGTATTGACTTCATCTGGCCGTTCTTTATGGGGTCTCATGTTGAGAAGCCAAACACACATGTGCAGACTATGACAACTTCCACCACCTCAGTTTGTTGTGTCAGGTGGGCGAGGGGAAAGTAAAGAAGACCAGATGCGACGACTGAAAGAGTGAGCGTTATTCTCAAGATAACAAGCAAAAACCGGGCCGCCATGAAGTATTCGCCTGGATAACGGGGAGGGGGATTGCACACTCCCGCAAAATGCAGAGGGTTCTGTGTTTCTTTCTTTTTTTTTTTTTTTAAACACATGCTTCGTCGTACTGTTTGAAATCCCTTTCAGAAATGTGTGGGTAATTAATGTAACAAATTGCTATGCGTCCAGTATTGGCCTGGAGTTCGTGCACTATGAGAGGTGATCTGGTGACCCCTTGGGTAGACTGGTTAGCTTCATCTGACTCTTATTCCGGCTGCTCCCCACTGCTGCTTCCGTACTAAGTGGTGATATCACCTTCTGGCCAACACCCACACCGCCATCTCTTCGAAAGAGAGACAGAGAAATGGTGATTTCCCAAAAACAATATTGGTCTTCAAAGTTGTTTATGTTTTACAAACCCATAAATATACACTCAGCACACAACAAACTGACGTTAAAGCGTAATGCATTTTTCTTGTTGCAAATTGCTTTTGGCATGTCCACAGTTAAAATTGTCCAAAGATGGTCATGTATTGATAGTGTACTTTGATACTCTGAGGAGGGAGCATTCTCTACGCAGTGAATCACATGAGGTATTGTCTGGGTTATGAGATATGGCTCCAGGTTTGCGTCCAAAAACTCTGCTGTAGTTTACTGGAATCACAAGTTACAGTAAGTAAGGGGAGGTCTATGTTTACCGGCATGGCTTCAGAACAAGTTACGGTGATTTCCCTGCCTTTATTCAGATAAAGTGGTGAGAGAGATAGGGTGGGCTCAGGAAATGGCGGCAGGCCGAATTGTAACCTGGGTTCTCGTGGTCACTAGAACTCAACTGTGGTACGGACACTGCAGCCGTAAGTACCGCAACTTTGCCGCAAATTTGAAAAAACAGAGTCAGTTCTCTCTAAGCCCTTTTCACCTCTTTCTTCACCGGGTAAGATAAAAAGAGAGGAAGTGTGTGACTGTTTTTGGAGGAGGACTTTGGGTTTGACAGGAAGAATCACAGGGCTGCACCACAAACCATCTCTCTGTGACACACTAGCGGTCGCTGACTCACTGTTACACAATGGGAGCTAGACAGTAGACACACACTTACACTCCTGACCTGAGTAAGAACTACGATATCACACTGGAGTTATGTGAGGAGGAGGAGAGCAATACGAAACCTAAAAATAAATAACTCAGCTTTACCTTGCATCGTTGTCTTCGTTGGCTCGGCGAAAAGTGGGATAAGCAGGAGGTATATGAGGTAGACGAGTGACAGCCAGTTGTACCGGAACAGGCATGCTGAGGAGAGAGAGGCAGAAAAAAGAGGACACAAATCAGTGAGAAGACCTCAACCTGCAGGCATGAGTGACAGTCTCGCACATTACACGAAATGAACATAAATCACAGAGGAGTGATATGAGCCTTCAATTACACCAGACAAAATGGGCCCTTCAAACGCGCGGAAGACACCTTCCAAACATTCCAGCCCACTGAGCAGGTGAGCCTGGGAAGAGCCCAGGGCCAAATCTAGGACACAGTCATGGCAGAGCTGGTGTGTGTGTGTGTGTGTGTGTACATGTACTGTATGTGTGTGTGTGTGTGTGTCTGTGTGTGTCCGTTTGTGTGTGTGTGTGTGAAGGTAATTTTAGAGTGAGATTTAAATTAGAGGGAGAGGTCTGATTGTAGACAGATCTGGCAGACCTATGGCAGTGCCCATATCTGTGCCAACTCGGGACGGAGTCAGGTGATACACTCTGGCCTAGACTAGTCAGTGGTTATCTGAAACATGTCTCTTACCGAACACGGGCTTTGACAGCACTACAGTACGTCCTAATAGTCAAGTAAATGAACTGAACTAAATTCATGGAAGGAGAGAGAGAAAACGTTTATGTTTATATGTGTTGAGAGGATGGGGAATGAGAACACAGACACACACTCACACACACACCTACACACACAAACACACACACACACACACACACACACACACACACACACACACACACACACAACCCCCCCCCCCCCCCCACACACACACACACACCTACACACACACACAAACACACCCACACACAAAACACTCCCCCCACACACACCCACACACACACACACATGATAAATCCTGCTTGCGGAGGGCTTAGGTGAGACATCCCCGGGGTGATCCCCGACATCAGCGCCAGCAGCAAACAGGCCTCCTCCTGCTTCTGTGCCAAGAAGGAACACAAACAAAACCGCTCCCCTCCCCACCCTTCCGCCGCCCCCCAGCTGTCTCGGGTCGAAAACACGGCGATGGCGCATTTAGATAACGCTGAGTGATGCTGTTGCATTTAGGCGTTCAGCCAGAGAGCTGGGCCCTCCATTAGAGAGATGAAAACCTACACGGCTCCATGTTAATAATAAAAAAAAAGACACACACTCTCCCAGAGCAGGCCCATACGCTCTCTCTCTTTCTCTCCCTCTATGTGTTTATGAGATGTATGTCAAATGCAGACACTTGTGCTAAATTAAAGAGGCCTGCTCTTGTCCATGCTCTTAACATGACATCACTGAAAAAGTATGGCAAAGCAACATGTTGTTTTAAGATTTCACATACGCTCAGGAAGAGAAGGAGGAGGAGGAGGAGGAGGAGGAGGAGGAGGAGGAGGAGAAGGTGGACTAAGAGCACTGCGAGCCCTTAACTCCAGTCCTGTCATATTTCTAAAGCTTCTCTTAATGAATGAGTTCCCGTATTATAGGCTAATCGTTGAGGCGTGAATCAAATCCGTAGCTAAATATTATGAAGGGATCCTGATAGGTTTGGTTCGCATTTCTGCATATTCGGGGCAAATGCCTGTGAGAATCTGGCTGTGTCTGGCCTCTCGCTGTGAGAGGTTCTGTCATCTCGGTACAGCGTACAGGAGGCTCCTTGTCTTCTCCTTGGCTTCCTTGTCTTTCTCGAGTCAGTAGGGAAGGAGTTGGAAAGGAGATGGGAAAAGTGTAATCATTCCTGCCATTTCATATGTTATCTGTCAGATTATATGAGCACCCTCTGTGTGGATATTGAGTTACATCATTACTGACAGTACGCATGTTAGTTACAGAACATTATACAGCTGTCAAACTAGAAAATTATGGCAAAGATTGTGAGTTGCATTTCAACAAGTGCAAAGGAAAAATCTTTGGGAGATCATTTATTTTCTGAATCCATTTTACCCAGCATGAAGTTTACGCATTAAAACGCACATACTGTACTGTACATACTCACACACACACAGACACAGACACAAATACTCAGGCCACCAACATAGTACTACAGTATAATTCAAATGAACAGTGCAGTTGGATTGAGGCGACTCAAATCACATGCACATCGGTAAGAAAATTAGACATCGCAGCTACAGTATAACAAGACCTTCCCATCATCCGTGTCGCATGACTGCCTTGAAAGCATGAGATGATTGATGGGGACAGGAATGATGAGCGGCAAACCCCAACACTCCCAAATGACAGCCTTGACTGACTCCAGGCATTTGGAGTGTGGTGCGCTAGGGCCATACAGCACTCCCCCACCTTCTAAGAAGAGACCTTCACGGCTCAGAGAAGCGATAAACAGACACTGCCCCGCCGCTGCCTTTCCCAGGGTGCTCGTTCGCTCGCTCACTCGGCGACATAGGGAGCATGTCGTACAGCTGCCTGACTGTCCGCACTCCAAACTTCCAGAAAGTGGGAAAAAAAGTACCCCCCCCCCCAAACGAAAAATCCTTCTGCACATCTGTAGCCTTTCCCAATTTGTGTGAGGACAATCAAATGTGTTATGACGTGGCCATCAAACAGTGTAGCCTTCAGCGGGAGATACAGGGCACGGCTGAGCGGGAGGGAAAGTGAGGGTGGGTGAGGGTCTGCTGCTGGGATGGGGTGCGTGTTGTTGAAAGGAACCGGAAGTCGGAGGAAATGTTTGTGTCTGCAGACGACTCGGCCCGTTATAAGCAAACAATGCCTATGGACTAACAGATGTTTCGAGGTGGGTGGGGGGTGGTGGGTGGTAAGTTGAATATACTGTATAAGTGTGTACATGTGTGTGTGTGTGTGTGTGTGTGTGTGTGTGTGTGTGTGTGTGTGTGTGTGTGTCTCTGTATGTGTGTCCATGAGTTCAAGCAATGTGTTATGTCTATATGATGTTATCATTTCTGTGTGTGACCGCACACATTGAATGTATGTGCCTGTATGTCCATGTCCTGTTTGTGAGTGTCTGCATACAACTTCCTGAATAGTATGCAAGAGAATATGCATCTGTGGTGTAAGTGTTTGCATACACATCATGGATGTGTGTGTGTGTGTGTGTGTGTGTGTGTGTGTGTGTGTGTGTGTGTGTGTGTGTGTGCGTGTGTGTGTGTGTGTATGTATACGTTCACCCAAACATGCACCATCTCTCCATCTCTGACTCTCTCTCTCTCTCCCTCCCTTCCTCCCTCCTCATGTATGGGTGCAGTGTCGCTATCCTTCTCTCTTTCCCCCTCTCTCTCTTCCTCTCCTTCCCTCCTGCTGTCTCTGTGGGTGCAGTTGAAAGAGTGTGTCCGTCCCTCCACTATAGCCTCTCTCTCTCTCCCTCTCGCTGCCTCTATGGGTGTGTGTGTGTGTGTGTGTGTGTGTGTGTGTGTGCGTGTGTGTGTGTGTGTGTGTGTGTATATGTTCACCCAAACATGCACCATCTCTCCATCTCTGACTCTCTCTCTCTCTCCCTCCCTTCCTCCCTCCTCATGTATGGGTGCAGTGTCGCTATCCTTCTCTCTTTCCCCCTCTCTCTCTTCCTCTCCTTCCCTCCTGCTGTCTCTGTGGGTGCAGTTGAAAGAGTGTGTCCGTCCCTCCACTATAGCCTCTCTCTCTCTCCCTCTCGCTGCCTCTATGGGTGAAGTTGAAAGAGTGTCTCTCCATTCCTCCACTATTACTTCTCTCCCTCCCTCTCCCTCCCCCTCTCTCTCTCCTTCTCTCTCCCTCTCTCTTTCCCTCCTTCCGTCCTTCCCTCCTGCTGCCTCTGTGGGTGCAGCTGACGGAGCGTCCCCGTCCCTGCTCCAGGCCTCTCTCTCTCTCTTCCTCTCTTTCTCTCTCTCTCTCTCCCCTTCTCTCCCTCTCTCCCTCCTCATCTGTGGGTGCAGTTGCCGGAGCATCCCCATCCCTGCTCCAGGCCTCTCCAGGGCCACGCCGCGCTGAGCTCCACTCGGCAGAAACACCTAATTACACTTAGCTAAATGAGCCTTATCGCTTCCATCGCTGTCAATGGAGGCCATTCACTGGACCCCGCGGCCCCACACCGACCACTTCCTGTCCGACCCGGGCCGCGGAGATGTTGGCTCGACTCGACTCGACCCGACCCGACATACCGCACTGCCACGCTCCGCCAACGGGCCCCTACAGCCACGGGCAGCTGATGCGAGCTCGCTTCTGGTAATTATTTTAGTTCAGATACGTACGCACACATACACTCACTAACACACACACACACACACACACACACACACACACACACACACACACACACACACACACACACACATACAGTATGTGTGGTTTCTTTTTGCAAAAGTCAGGAAGTAAACCTCAATCTCTCACAGAAAAAAAAACAGAAAAAATGTGATTTCCGCAAAAACAGTTTCTCTGTTTTTCTTTCCTCGTTTTCTCTCTCTCTCTTGTCTCCCTCTGTCTCTCTCTCTCTGTTGCTCTCTCTCACTCTCTCTCTCTCTCTCTCGCTGTGCAATGTTAATTGCATGACGTTCTCTCTCTTTCTCTCTCTCTCTCTCACTCTCTCGTGCTGTGCTATGTTAATTGCATGACATTCTCTCTCTCTCTCTCTCTTTGGTGCTGTGCTATGTTAATTGCATGACGTTCTCTCTCTCTCTCTCTTTGGTGCTGTGCTATGTTAATTGCATGACGTTCTCTCTCTCTCTCTCTCCCTCTCTCTTTGGTGCTGTGCTATGTTAATTGCATGACGGCGGAGGAGCGAGGGAGGGATATGGGGGAAGTGTGCCTCTCGCTTCGCTTTGTCTCATTTGCAGGCCACATCCTTTGGCCTCTTGGAGGGGCTGGAAATTAAAGACCGCCTCGACTCCAAGTGGCCTGCACCCCGGCCACCTCCCTGTGGTCCACGCCTGACCGCACACACAATCCCATTTTCTCTCGTTTTCAAGCTCCCTCGTGCCGAAACCTCAAAAAAAAAAGCTCCATCACTGCTCGGAGCAGAGGAGACTATTTGTTTGGATCTCCGATTAATGGTAAACTTTTGGGTCCTCTTCACGGGGCTGAGGGGGTTGGCTGTCGGGGGTGGATCATTTTTCCTGACGCTGTGGAAGAGGTTGTGTATGATTCACGTACACAATGACTTAACGGGAGAGTCATCTCATCTATTTCACTTAAAGCAGGGTGCTGTTCACACATCTGCATTTCACGGCCGCTTGCATTCACAGCAAACGCAGGATGACAGTTTAGATTATTCCAGCCAATAAAATGCACCTAGAGTTGGAGCCTGCCAGTGTCTGAAAATGAAAATGAAGATTGTATCATGAAAACGGAATGATTTCTTTTGTCTTTTCGTGTTTTTTCGAACGTCCGTCCTTGAGGTATGTTTTTCAAAGCATCATGTTTCAAAGCGCTGTGCCCAAGTCAGCGGGCTTTTTTCTTTATCGTCTCTGTGCAGGGCACGGGACGGGCTTATTTGGCCAGCGCTGGGAGGAGGAGGAGGGAGAGCCTGTTCCTGCCATATTAGTGGGATTATCCGTCCATTAACACTTCCCACATGGCGACCTGACACCGTCCGCAAACGCTAACGTCGGGCCTGGGTCCCGCTGGCTGCGATCAGACGTGTCTTCAGGACAGGCGTGACTGTTTGCAGTAAAACGATGGGCCCCGGGCCATGACAAATACACCAGCCCCAGAGAAGACCGCCGCCAGCTTATTTTTCTTTGAGCTTTGTTGAAAACACTTGAGCTTATTAGCCTTGAAGGGATTGTGCCAGTGCAGTAATTGTCCTTGCCCAGGCAATCCTGGAGGAATGCATAGGAGCATGCAGTCTGCATGTATATATACATACGTGTGTGTGTGTGTGTGTGTGTGTGTGTGTGTGTGTGTGTGTGTGTGTGTGTGTGTGTGTGTGTGTGTGTGTGTGTGTGTGCGCGATGCATAGTTATATGCACCATCAACGAGCTGTCGGGTCTCATGCTGTGTGCCGTTAGCACGTCAACACCAAGTTCCATCCCAGTTCCATCCCCTTTCACCACAGAAGGATTCTAGAAAATAAATTACACTTACAGTTTCAGGCCAGTTCTATGAGGGCTACAAAAAAGAGTGCATGTGGGTTTGTGTGTGTGTGTGTGTGTGTGTGTGTGTGTGTGTGTGTGTGTGTGTGTGTGTGTGTGTGTGTGTGTGTGTGTGTGTGTGTGTGTATGTGTGTGTGTGTGTGTATGTGTGTGTGTGTGTGTGTGTGTGTGTGTAATGATAGGTTGGATAATATCCAATCCCATGGTTCCACATAATCACACAGGAGAACAGATCGTTTCAAGAGTCCAGAACAATAAAACTGCATCTGGTGGAGATTCGTCTAAAAAGCTGCACTGAGTGTTCGGAGACCGAATTCGCCTATCTGTTCCGATAAACAGGAAGAGTTCTCAAGGTTAACTCACACAGTAAACGATTGAGTGTGCGATCAAGATATTTTATAAAAGCGTAGTAGTCACACATGACAGAACGTTCTGGAACTAACAATAGCGTCGACTGGCAGTGGGGCCAAAGCAGTCAGAATGTAAGCATGCAGAGTAAACGAGTGCAGCTGTTTAGCAAAAGGACCTGTCGGTCTTGATCAGTGTTTGGGCTTGTTTATTGCAAACTGCTGGGGTGTTGTAAAACCTCATGCTTATCTACAAAATGAAAATGATTCAATCTTAGGACTGAAAATGTCGGATGAAAAAAAACTCTCAGGCTCAAACAATGTTACATTTTTCATACTGTAGTTCTTTAATGACTTACTTAGGGGGAATTTGGATAATACCAAAATTATCAATAAGTACATATTGTCTAAGGCTGACGCATTCTTCAAACATATGTTGTAAAGACTATATAGGCCACATATAAGTCATAAAAATAAGTTGTGTCATAAACAGAATAAAGACTGAATCTTTTGTCAGGGACGTTGTGCAACTACAATTACAAACAGCTGCTGGAAAGGTTTAAGTTGTCCAGATTGGAAAGGCTAATTAAGAATACCCTAATCTTGGGACAATCACTTCCAACCAACAATTACTGTGTTACAATCAAATTATATACACTGCAAATCACTTTTTTTATCTGCTTGACTTTTCAGAGGCCTTGTTTTTCAAGATGAACTACTTGCGCAGCCAAACTCACAGAAAGTCATTCATGTCCAATCGGTTTCAAATCAGCCCAGCTAGGTGCTGGAAGACCTCTAAATCAACATCCACCAGCAAGAGCACAACAATTCCAAGGAACGGCTTCCAATGTCTGATAAATGATCTGACAGTTAAAATCCACTTTGCTTTGACTAAATTGCCATGTTTTGACTGAACCCAACCATTGCACATTTTCAAGATCACACTTCAAACAGGAGAGCCGTGCAAAAAAAAAAATCACACATGATTGTCTCGCTAATGATGTCTTTAGTGGACTTTAGTTCTCTGTAGCCCCCTTTCTCCAACAGGTATGCGTTGAGCCCACCAGCACCTGGGTGCAAAACAAACACTGGTAATCCCAGAATCCTCCTCCCTTCACCTACTCAGACTGTGAAGGGGTGTGTGTGTGTGTGTGTGTGTGTGTGTGTGTGTGTGTGTGTGTTGCAGATGCATGAACGCTGTTGTTGCTCAGTCTCTCAGTGGCCATCAATCAGTCACTCAGACACAGGATCGACGTGTTGCAACGCCTGACTGACAGACACGGGGTGGGTGTGTACAGTATGTCTATGCTGCGTGTCGTACAGCCACCTTTACCTTACTGCCGTTCACGTCGCCCCCCCCCCCCCCTCCTCCACCTCCCTTTCACCATAGAGGCATTGTGAAGTGAGACGCTTGTTTACATTTCAGGTGTCTTTTAAAAATGTGAAGAGTAAAAGCTGATGAAAAGGCTTTACAGAGAGTGAATACAGTTACAGAAATAAAAGTGCTTGCTTTATGACACAGACTGTACTGTAGGCTGTCTCTTGTAAGAACCGTCGTTAATCAGTCTTGACTACGACTAAAATAGATAGCCATATCATTATACTCACATAAATATAACAAAAAAACAACAACAAACCAATAAGAAGATTCTTTGACTTTCTTCACAAGGATTAGTAAAAGTAATCGTGACAATAACGTTGCATTGCATAAGGACATAAAACAACTGTAGCAAGTGACTGTGGCAGAAAAAATAAAGTAGTGCCCAAGTAGTGTATCATTAGAGTCCTGTTTACTGTGTGAGGGCTCTGACTAAACTGAGCTCCACTGACCTTAAAGTCCCTTTGTGGCACCGTCGGCCACTTGTACACACAAACACACTGTGCTGTGCCCGAGGAGAACAAGAGCGCCAGTTTGGAGTAATTTAGTTTGACGGGCAGTGCCTTGGGTCCAGATTTAACTGTCTGCACTGTGGCTCACTCAACACATTTGGCAACACTTTGCTCGTGTTTGTCTATCTGGAGAGAAACAATGACCACCCCTCGCAAAAGAGTGTGTGAGTCGCTTGTTCTAGGTCCGTCTCAGTCTTGTTCGCTTGTTCGGTCGTTCGCTCTCTCATGCCCTGCGCGCTGTGGCCAGTGTGTGTGCTGCCACCATGCCAGCCCAGGCGACCAGCTATGCCCTTTTCCTTGAATAAATCAGTGACTGAGGGATCTTTTTCTTTCACTGCTGCTGAAATGAAAATAAGCTGTTCTCTTTCTGAAACAACAGACGGACCTGCTAACCATTTGTTCCCTGGTGCTTGGCAGACGTGAGCCTCAAAACTTCTTTTGTGTGTGTGTGTGTGTGTGTGTGTGCGTGTGTGTGTACTGTATGTGTGTGTGTGTGTGTGTGTGTGTGTGTGCGTGCGTGTGTGTGTGTATGTGTGTGTATGCACGTGTTTGTGTGTGTGTGTGTGTGTGTGTGTGTGTGTGTGTGTGTGTGTGTGCGCGTTTGTGTGTGTGTGTGTGTGTGTGTGTGTGTGTGTGTGTGAGTGAGTGTGGATGTGTGTGTGTGTGTGCTTTTGCTGTATTGGCCTTTGGCATCTTCCCACTCACTAACACATACTGTAGCTCTGCAAGCTCTATGCACACTCGAAGCTTGAGCGCCTCGATCGATCATTAATCTGAAAAGAAATTAAACCGCACTGCACACTCAGGGCTCCCGTTCATCACCAGATTAAATTACACTCCACTGTACGGTGACCGGTAAAATGTATTACCGCAATTACTTTTGGCCGCCTCACCTGAAACACCAGGGCAGACCTTGCAGCTGGGCTCACTCTCAACAACGCCACTATTACTCCCCCTTGGCCCCGGTCGGCCTGACAATTTCTCATAACGCAACATGTTTCTCACACAATTACAGGAAAGAGACGGCCCCATACCGGTTTGTATACTGACGTTGCTCGTACTGACACACATGTGCATGACTATAACAGAATAAACAATTGCCTATCCTCTTGCCTTTTGTGTCTACACGGAACTGACACCCATTACGGCTATTGGCTGAAGACCAAAACGCGGGTGTGCCATTAATAAAGGCCATATGCTAACATTCTAACTGTGAAATTTAAAATTATTTGAGCCCATTTGACTATTTTGTACCTCATCAGGTAGAACGAGGGTCTATTTGGTTAGCTGTTGGCACAGAGTGTTCTAGAATTCCTGGCAACATAACAGTTCTAATGCCCAAACCAAACAATATTGATGTTGACATTGAAAGAATACCAACACAGGCAAATATATATCCAAAACATATTAAAAAGGCCAAAAAATACCAAATTTTATACAGAGGCTAAATATTAATGTAAGACATAAATATGTCAGTTCAGTGATGGTGGAGAATTTATGGGAGGTTGAGAGGACAGAAACCTCAACGCATAAATAGTGTGTGCTTCTGTGTGTAGACACTGTAACTCCCAATAAACTGACACCAAACACACACACACACACAAACAGGCATACACACACACACTCACAGACGTGTGCGCACACACACACACACACACACACACACACACACACACACAGATATAGAGTATAGACACATACACACGTACACACAGACACACACAAATAAGCACTCACATAGACACACACACACACACACACACACACACACAGTAATTTAACCCCTGTGCGTGTAATCAGCTGTTACAGGCCTATTTTCTCTCAAGGCATCAGGAAAAGCTTTATATAGCCCAATTTTAATATTCCACTGTATGAGAAAAAAAAAGCTATCTGCAACACATACTGCTACAGTACACGCAGCACTTTACTTTATGAAGTGTTAATAGAGCTCTCGTACGACATAGTGAGTGTCTAGTTGTCTTGCCACATGAATAGTCAAAATATGTCTGCCTTTTTTTGGACCACCCACTCACATGTACAGAAGGGCAACTAGCAGTATGCTCTGGGATATGACAAAATGAGATAGATGCTACATTTTTTTTAAGGTTTTTTTTGGTCAATATCAGACCTTTTTTTTCAATATCATTATGCTGTCAGTTTCTATAAATATAAAGAAGATGATGAACACAGGCGACAGAGAGTAATAAAAGAGTTGGTCTCAGACATCAGCGACATACTTGTGAAATACTGGACATTTTTTGTGGCACACATCTGAATGAAATCAACTTCAAAACCCTCAAAGTGGGAATACTGCTCTGCAGACAAACTTCGTTGACAGCGTGCCTTCAAACTGGCTGTGGTCATTTTTCTGGGCTGGGTGTGAACCAGTTTTGGAGCCATGAATGATTCTTCAGTTTGAAGTGAGAAACAACAACAAGGCTACTTTGCAACAGGTTTGGATCAACCAAACGCCCTAACAACCTCCACCCCTCTTCTATACGTAACGGGCCAAAATGTTTTCATCTGTCTATCATACTCTGGGGACAAATGCTTCGTAAAGACACACTTTGCATTTCAATAAATGAAGTTTAATGGGTGAGACTATAGGAGCATCTCAAACATGCCAGCATAAAGTGAGACAGGTTTTTCAAAAACACAAGCTTGAATGATGATTGTACATTTCACATTTATTAACTGGGCAGGTGTGTCTGTCTAAAAAGCGACTAACCGCACATGTAAACATCTTCATCGATTCCTTCTGTGTACTGCCCTCTTGGCCAAAGAAGCCTGATTCCGATTTTGGAAAACTATCAGTAGTCATTCTTCTGTATTTCCCCCCAGTGGCATATGACTCAGAGCATTGCAATGAGGCTACTCCTCCTGTCTGACTCAGACTGGGTCACAGTGGGCCAATGCCCCTCAAGTTAGCAGGGGGGGGTATAGGAGGGGCATTGGAGTGTGTGTGTGTGTGTGTGTGTGTGTGTGTGTGTGTGTGTGTGTGTGTGTGTGTGTGTGTGTGTGTGTGTGTGTGTGTGTGTGTGTGTGTGTGTGTGCGTTTGTGTGTGTGTGTGTGTGTGTGTGTGTGTGCGCGTGCGCGTGTGTGTGTGTGTGTGTATGTTTGTTTGTTTGTTTGTGTTTGTGTGTGTGTGTGTGTGTGTGTGTGTGCGTGTATGTATATGCATGTGTTTGTGTGTAGGGAGCAAATAAAGGATTATGGACCAGAGGAGTCTGGTTGGGTCTACATCAAATCTACACCACGTCATGACCAACTCTTTACTCTCCGACGCATGTTCATCTCAGGGAGTGGATTTGAAACCTTCATAATTTGCCTATTACACTTTTTTTTCTGGACTAAACTGAAAATATGTGGTGCTAAACTCCTGACTCCTTAATTGCTTCTACTCTGTTACTCTTTTTACTGACCAAGCAACCTAGTTGTTTGATATATCTGTGGTAATAACGCAATACTTTATTTTGCTTTGGAATGAAGGGTCATTGGACACTATTATATAAGATAGTAATGTATGGTATGTAAATAGGAGAACGCGTATAATTGGAGGATATTATATGATCCTGTAAAATAACAAAACTCATATTAAAATATGAACACTGTATATTATAATAAATCAGAGGAAAATGAGCAAAGGATACCATCTACATTTCTCTCTAAACTGTTAGAGTAAATGGAAATATATAAACAAAAGACTTTACAATCCCAGCTCCGTTCCAATGACCTACATGTAAGTCAATTAAGATCCCAGCAACAGAATTACGGCGTACAATTAGACACATTTCATCCTGACTAACAGATATCCCAGCCAAAGGCTTCCTGCAGCGTATATCTTTCAGGATCACCACGGTTTCATCTCCCCTTCATGGTTGACCTTCAGCGTCCGCATGTCCGTCAACATGGGCAACAAACAAACCAGGTATGCAGCTGCCTATGTCAGTGGCGTACTGGGCATCCGCTGACAGCCTACGCGGCGCAGGCAAAACAGTGGTTAAAGCAAACCACTAACACCTGGTGAGGCAAAAGCTCCGTTTTCCTGTGGCTTTCACGTAGGAATACATTTTATAACATCCAAAAATATATCAGTTTGCCAGTTCAGTTTGCCCAAAGGAAAAAAAAAAAACCTTTCAGGCACCATAAGACCATACGGGTTTTGGATGTGCAAAAACTGCTGTCAAAGAATTGGGTCTGAGGTGTACAGTATAAAAACTATTTTCTTTTTTTGTCACATTTTTAACTCTATTGAACACACACTTTGAGAGGTATAATATACAGCTGCTGGCCTGTTTCTGGTAGTCTCCATTTAATTGCTAAAGTGAGGAAGGTTGAGGGGAGGGTTGGGGGGGTGGGGGGGAAGAAAAAACTCTGCTGGATCTAGTGTGGTTAGAGGACCCCGCACAAAAGGTCCTTTCAGGTGTCGGAGCATATTTCAGTGGCCTAGCTGTCAGATTACACGCAGGAAACGGTTAAGATAAAACTGGATGAATGCTACGTCTATAAGACCGAGAGGGGGGAGAGAGAGAGAGAGAGAGAGAGAGAGAGAGAGAGAGAGAGAGAGAGACACCCCTGAGGAAGGTTCGGCAGATCAAACCTCACGTTCGTCTAAATAAATATGTTTTATAGTTGCCTTCATGGACAATAACTGTTTTTTTTGTCAGTGATGAATTTGCCCATAATTCTACAGGGGAGTCATAAAATGCATAGCTTTGGCCTAGAAAAACTGCTACCTGTTTTGAGATCATTTTGATACATTTTAATGAGAAATTCACTCGGGTTGGGGGATTTCCATGCAACTGATAGCCATAATTTTGCTTCCTTTTGAAAAAAAGAAACATGTTATATGTGTCTTTTATCAAATGATACAGTGTTTGGCAAAACCAGCCTATAATTCAGTTGTACCCTAATACATAGCTAAGACAGAAAATAAAAGGCTTTGTGTTATTCATTTTCTTTAAAAAAAAAAAAAAAGAAGCTAAACACAGAGTGTGTTTCCCTGTGGCAGCACTGCCACGAAGGTCATTTTTTGTCTGAGTCAGAAGAGCTTTGAAGTCAGACCTTATTCAAGAGTGTGAATCATGCGTCAAATGGCACATTCAGTCTGGTTCATAGGGTCAACTTTTCTCTCTATTCTTCCCCGATATGTGCTCTTGAGCCTACCGCTCACCGCTCATGATGGTGGCCTAGCTGGGACAAAAGAGTCAGACAGCAGACAGCTCCTAAATGGGGCGTCGTGGTGAGAGGTCTTACCTCAGACTACTGACTAAGCCCAAATGATAGTTGTTGGAGGGGCAGTCATGTTTGATGTTTAATTTGCCTGCTTCTGGAAATCAAAAAGTCATGCACAAGATGAGAGGGGAGGGCATGGGGAGGGGAGAGGGGGTGAGAAAGTAAAATCTGTTGGGGCGTAGGCCCAGCCCCGAACTCCGAATGTCAACCCAGACAGACAAATCACAGGCTTTCAGGAACAGCGTGGCCAATGGAACAAGCAGACGGCTCCTGATGACTCAAATGAGTCCAGCATGTGGAGCTTTTTTAATTGCCGCCATCCTCACTCAAAACGTCAGCGGCCGCCCTCCGGCCCGGTCTCCGTCTCCGTCTCCGTTAGTAAATAAACGCGCCGCTGCTGCCTGCGCCGCGACCCGAGCGAAACATTTGTGACACGACACTTCAAAGCCGTGACCTCTGACCCTGGGAAAGGGCAGAGTGCCACATGAGAAACCCCAAACCACCCCCACCCTTGAACCCACCCACCCCCCCAACCTCCAACCATACTTCTCCTACTTTAACCACTGTCATGGGCCATTTAAGGTACAGTGTGACTAATGAAACCAGAGCAGGACAACATGCACAGAGGGGCTTTGGCTGCGCTAAAGGTAGCTCAGAAACCCCCCAGGGGTCAAACTGGGCAGGGACTGTTAAGGAACGGTGCTTCTTAGAGTGCTGTAAGAGTGAAGGAAATGTACTGTACTCCTTGCTTGAGAGAGTACTGAAATGATAATGTCATTAAATTGTGATTACCGACACCAATTACAGAGACTCTGTAATTGTGATTTAAAAAAAACAGAACAAAAAAAAACCTGGTTTCGACATCGCCACGTGACTAATCCTTGGTGCTCACCAGTTCAAAGAAAATAAAGCGTAAGTGGGAGGAAGCGTGGCAATGAACGCCGCCTCATTTAAATGTTCATCTTCACCGTTTAATCTGTAGAGGTGGAAGGACGCCACGCAAAAGAGCAGTTGCTGCCTTAAATATTTACTTGAGACGACACGGCACTCTTAAGTTGGGGAGTTTTCCGAGATAAGACGGCAACTTTAAGTGACTTGGCCTTTCCACATCGAGGTTTCCCTGCACAAACACGGGCCGGCATTTGCCTCAAATGCGTGACCCCCTATTCACAGCACCTCTCTGTCTCTATGTAAAGTTTACAGTCCCAGTATACATCCTGTAGCCGTGCAGACAAAATGTTTCTATCAAAATGGAAAAACAACTAAGAACAACCAAAAACAACACTTAAGTCAAAGTCAAAACAAATAAAACAAAAAAAGTCATTCGTTTCGGAATTCCGTCCAGTGGTTGGACAGTGGAAAGGTTAATAGGTTCCAAAGGTAAAATGTTATTTTGAAGGGGACATTTCCCTGGTCTTATGCCACAAGTCCTTCCTTTACAATGGTTCATTTAGAGTGCAGGAATCTGCAGTTTGTTCCTCTTTTTCAGTTATGGAGACAAAATGTCTTACATGTAGGTGGTAGTGACTGTAATCCGATGTCAGGATATGATTAAGCCTATTCATGATTCTTTAAGTCTGTGTAGTAGACCAAATTAGAGTAAAAATCTCTTCAGACATCTCACAAAACCTACAAATATCTTACCAGATATCTCACAAAGCAAACAACACAAATACATTTCTGAATGCCAATCTTGGTTTAAGCAACATTTTGCAATCAATTGGCCATTGTACGATATACAAAACTCCTTGCCGAGACCTATCTCCTCGTCTGAACAAGCAGATATCCTGGTGGATAAACAGACACTGTCCTCTTCAGAGACCAAAAAAAAAGAGAGACAAGAAAAAAAGTCTGGGTGCTTGTGGTGCGTGAGATAACCCTCTTGAAACGTAGGGCTTTGACACGGGGTGAATGGTGAGAGCTGAACAGTAGGAGGCTTCAGAGGTCCTGCCCAAGAGCCTCTGTGTAAACAGGACCTTCAGATAACGCATGAGTCATGAGCAGCGTCCAGCATGTCCAGGAACGGCTGACCATATCTGCCAAGAGACGAGTTTCAGAGCTCATCTTCTGTTGCTCCGAAAAAGGCCAGAGTTGAAAGTCTCCATCCCGCACACACCACCCCCCCCCCCCCCCCCCCCACACACACACACACACCCCGATTGAAACGGGAGTTCAAAAGACACAGAAACACTCCGCGGTCCCATCTGAGATTAATAGACTAGAGGAGTGGTGGAGAGCACAGAGGCACAGCGGACAGAGAGTCGACGAAAGGACAGGGGAAAAAAAAAACAGATCGAACACCACTGCCAAAATACAACAATCCCCCCTTTATAAGGGAATTCAATTAATGTCAATAGCGTTTAGAGGGCTAACGGCTAGACCAAGTTCAGCCCTCAGTCAAGTAATCCATTTGTACTGAGTGAAGCATAACATACACATCTGAGATGGCATGCTCTGTCCTGGGGGCAGAGGAGTGCTGAGACTGGGTCTGACTTGACACTGGCTTACATCGCTAATGTTATTTATGATGTGAATAAGACTGTGATTACAGTAATTCTCAGTCATACAGTATTAGTCACTTTATCAAAACAGACAATACTGTATACTGTTCATTCAAGTAATGCGTTACAGCCTTCTGATGATGATCTGCCACCACAAGGTTTAGAAATTCTGCAATACTAATACATTTGACACTTTATCATAAAATGAAAAAGAGCCATGTTGTTTTATATGGCATTACTATTTTTGACCAAATGACCAAATAAAGTGTTTCCCTACTGTACAGAGATTTTGCTTTGCTCAAGCCATTCAATCTGTCACGTTGGTCATATTTCAGATTAGGAAAAAAAAAAGTGTTTCTCTTTTCTCTCTGACTGGCCTTTGCCTGTGCTCAAATCCCAGCAGGTGTGCTACTGCTATGTGCGTGGATGACCTCTCTCTTCCTGCTCGGGCCACAATTACTTCCTGTGCTCTCCTGATCAGCGGAGCATTTATCCTATTACACAGTTTCTAACTGCTCCTCTAAAGACTGTGCTGATGGGGGAGCAATTAAACGGGCATCAGATCTGAACAATGGCAAATGAGCCCAGTCAGTTTTACACGCAGCACCAAAAGTGGCTGAAGAAAAATATACCTCCCCTATCCACTTTTCCCTCTTCAATGCGGTGACCACAGCTTGAGAAACATCCAAAACCGTAGCTCTGGGGCATCGAATGTCTAAATATCAAGACCACTGGTTTACAGGAACAGGGTTTTTCGGTTGAATGATTCATCTGTGTTCATTTTGACCTTGAGTTTGTTTAAGCTTTTCAGTCTTCCACGGATAATAGGTACTCCTGTCTCTCCTTACAATTACATTTTCAATTCCAGGCAGGCGTTCGGAATCTGACGGGAATTTGATCGGACCATTTGGATACGATACCTGTGGTATGCCCCCACCTCAGAATAAAGAAGTGTGTGTGTGTGTATGCATATGTGTATGTGTGTGTGTGTGTGTGTGTGTGTGTGTGTGTGTGTCTGAATCTGTTGAGAATCCGCACTGAAATACTCCACCCTTCGCAAATACACTTCGAAAATAATCTTTCTTCCACAGTTTTCCAGGATCACAAAGGGGAAAAAAACTATAAGACCATACCAACAACTCTGACAAAAGACATATCTGACCCCCCCCCCCCCCCCCCCACACACACCCCACTCCCCGTTTCCCTCATATCCCTCATAGCGGGGCTGCTGACCAGCACATATACACCCACCTGTTGGCCCGGAGATGGGGAGGGAGGGGGGGGGGGGGGGGGGGGGGGGGCAGAGGGGAAACCAGAGCAAGGCCGACCAATGCTGTGTGAGCAGTCTGGCACTGGCTCTACTTAATCAGGAGTAATCAAATAAACAGTCCTCATACTGCACTGCCTTGTGCCCCCCCCCCCACACTCAGACACACACACACACACACACACAAGCGTGGTGACTAACAAGAAGGATGTGCTCTGTTGGCTCCAGACCGCGAGAGAGGGAGAGGGAGAAAGAGGGCGCACGGCACTCGACACTGTTTGTGCACGGGAGACAGGTTGCCGACATTGAAGCGCCTGTGCGTGGAACAGCAAATAAGTAAGAGCAGGCAAGGGCCACCTTCTGGGGGCTGGTAGTCTCTCTCTCTCGCTCTGTGTGTTTGTGTGTGTGTGTGTGTGTGTGTGTGTGTGTGTGTGTGTGTGTGTGTGTGTGTGTGCATGCATGTGTATGAGTGTATGTGGACTGGGAGATCTTAGTCATAGTCCCCATCTCCATCTAGAAGCCTCTGGAGCATATCACCTCTACCGTCCAGGGCACAGACCAAACCTCACGTTAATGCCCAATAATTACATCTCAACACATGGAAAAGTACTCGAACAGAGTGTCTCTGTTCCCTCTGCAGTGACAACACTATATCTGTCAGCTCTTATCTTACAAGTTGAGCAATTATCTGACATGAATATATTTACTTAACTTGAAGTCACAAATTCGAAAGATTACTTTCGTTATATGGCCAATTAGATACATTCATATACAGCACAGGCCTATAGCCTTCTAATCGAAAATGGTAAAGATAAAAACAACATGCGTCATCTGGACAACTTTTGCAACTTCACGTAGATGTCAGTAAGTTTCCAGTGCATTGCAGCCACTGCAGTCAAACAACATGTAAATTTGGAAACCATTCATATTTTATGATTGTTAAGCCGACTGATTTTCACAAAATGTTGGAATAGTCTAATCTATTTGAGCACGTCTGTTGTTGAGCAATGTAAGATGATTTAGTGTAACAACCTCAGGCATAAATAACAATAACACTTTAGGGAACACTTGTTAAACATTAATGGATTACTAATATATCTAGTATTAGTGCTCAACAGGGTCTGTATAACTGCATATTAATTAGGTATTTATTTCAAAAAAATATCTTATTTTTACTCAATTTGTCTCTTATTCTGGGAAATCCTTAATGGGCAGTTAGTTGGTTTTGATCTAAGGTTACGGGTATATAGCATGGATCAACATGGAGAGTTTATAGACTCATAATACACTGTCTGAATATGTGACAGTGACAAAGTAGACAATGTGTTAGAGGGCTATTACATTTCTATGTTGATCTTTACATATATCAATAACCTTAAATCTAGACCAACTACTTAAGAATTAAAGATTAAATCAATTATTAAAATGTGCAATGATGCTTAATACAGACTTTATTGAGCCCTAACACACACACACACACACACACACACACACACACACACACACACACACACACAGTTATGTATTAATGGCTAATATGTGTTTCCTAATACTACTACTAGGCCTACTACTACTAATAATAATAATACCATTAATAATAATAATAATAATAATATGACATTGGCCCTAATAATCCACACCAATGCCAAATTATAAATATACAAAATTAGCCTGTTATTTTCACAAATAATGTATGAGACATTCAAAACATAGCAATACTCTGCCGAAAAGCTCTTAACCCCATAGGCCTATACAAAACTTTTTCGCCACAATTAAATGTCACGGCATATAACGGTCTGTTAATTTTTGCTTGCAAGACAGCGTTGCTTGTCGACGAGGTAACTTACCTGCTGCAAGACACACTGGTAGAAGCAATCTGAAGATCAATCCACACACCACCTCGGAAGCCATGGCTTCAGATCAGTGAAATGCAAACCAGATAAGATGACTTTTATATTCAGAAGAAAATGCGCCTCAAGTCAAGTCTTTGCCAAACTCAAGCGGAGAGGGCATGATCCTGTTGGTGCCCTCTATGGCATCCTAGAGTTATGAGCCCTTTTGGTGATCCATAAAGTCCGAAAAGTTCTCGCACCACAGCGCCTTCTTGCCCTAGTTTCAACAGCCAGAATCTGAGACCCCAAACATCTGTTGCCCAGCTCCTCAACTCTGCTATGCGATACGTGAAACTTCAGTGAACAAGCGAACGACTCTGAAAAGTGTCACCTAAAAAAAGAGTGAAGAAACGGCGCTGTCCGCTCACTGTCAGTGTCCGTTGACAAAGGATGGCATGGGTCTGTTTCTTGAGTAAACACCTCGTCTTTGCTGATATGCGAAGTTGCAAGTAAACAAATCACTGACGACTTCAATGTTTTAGACAACACAAATACAACTCATTATTTGCCAACGTTGTGTTTGCTAACGGAAGAGAACAAAAATTAGAGGAACAAGTTGCGTAAAGTTCCCTCCTTGGAAGAGAATAGTAGTAGCCTTGCGCACGCTGCAACCCTGGCACAGCTGTATTCGTCTGTCTATCTGATTACGGTTTCTCCTCCTCAATGAAAACTTTGGAGGACCACCCTGTAACTGACAAATGACTCCACCATTCAGAAGTCAAGGAAGAAGCCGGGGCTGAGTCTCGGTCCCAATGAGGAGGAGCGGGAACCCTGTGCTGGGCTGAACCCGCCAATAAGTGTGCGCTCGTGCTCCTCCCTCGAGGCCGCCGCAGGCGTGGCGGTCGCATTCCAAGCCCTCCTCTTGGGTCAGGTAACTCAAACTCGCTCAGATTCCGGACAGTGGTGATATGAAAATACAAACAGAGCAGGAAAAGATACAGAGAACCTACACAAGACAGGCTTTTTTCCATAATCGCTGTGCATTCGACTGACATTGCTTACGCCATTTCTGAGGAAAGGTAGCCTATGTTGATAAGTGTGCAGGTAGGCTAGTTTGTGGGACAGCTACTACAGTAATAGGCTCTAGAAACTTAATAGTAGCTTTCAGTGAAGTTACTGAAACAGAAACATTGAATTAGGCCTCCAGGACCTTTATCATTCGTCACTTTCTAATATACAGCAAATGGACCATGGACTGTGTGTACTCCTACAACTAATGCTATTGCGCAATAGCAGCACCCAGCTGTACAGATGTTTCGGAGGATGTTGTGAACAGAACAGCACCATCTGTCGACAGAAACTGTAACCACAGCTAGTGTGGGACTATGTCCAGGTCGAAATAAATAATGTTTAAAAGATGCCTTCCAGAAAGAAAGAAAGAAAATAATGGCTTGAATGTGTCAATCAAAATTATTTTGACAAAAATAATATAGTGGCACTTTTGTCTGGTTAAGGGTTTTTCAAGGGGGAGCTAGGTTAACTAATAGTTTCTGCTTATTAAATAGCTACATCGTCATCTCTCCCATCAAACAATTGAAAAAAAATCCCTTAAACTTCTAAGAGCCTAAAGTCCTAAGAGCCAAGGCATTTTAATATGTTATGACAAAAACATATTTTTGCTGCTCCGTGTCATTCGATAACACTGCTTTTGTCTGGAGCAGAACATACTGTAAATGGGAACAGAAAATAGAAAAACAACATTAGTCTCAATTTAATAAAAACAAAAACAATGTCTTATCTCTCTTACAAGAGGGCAAATGTGCTAAGCTAATTAGCTACGGTCACCTCTCCAGGGGATATGATATCAAAGTCAAATCCAACACAAACAGATATGCATGCTGCCAGAGGGAGATGGCTGAGATCTGTAGCCTTTTAAGGACCGAATAACAGATGAACCATATGGTATGCATTTTACACAATGTTCCATTTTAATATAGGTTGTGACCATACCATTCAAATATCCAATTTATGCACAACAGAGTATAGTCCATGGTCACAATTTCACAAACCATAGGAGCACTGGGAAAGACATGAGGCAGGCAAGGTTACTGAACTACTCTATGTGCCTCATAGAGTAGTTCAGTAAAGGCATCTCATAAAGATTAATAATATAATAATAAACATAATCATTTCCAAATCGTTAAGCTTTTTAATTCACTTTAGAGTAAATAACATATGTATAGATAGATGGATAGACAATATACTATATACAGTATATATATATATATATATATATATATATATATATATATATATATATATATATATATAGGATATAAACTATGCACACATAACAATGGTAGGCTTCACAACAACTTGGTTGCATGATTGATTAGTCAGCCAAATGAACCAAAGTCTTTCTGGCCACCTGATGTGTTATGGCTTTAGGCTCCTCTCATAAGTGGGATGTTGAGAACATCTACTCTCATAGCACTACTTGCACTCATTGATGCACTTATTACACTCATTGATACACTTATTGTGTTTTTCAATTTGCTTTGGTTAAAAAGCGTCGGCCAAATGTAGTGTAATGTAATGTGCGTAATTATGATTCGGTGGGATTCCACAAATCTTTTTAATAGAAGCAAGCACATTGCACTACTGCATTATCATATACATTTGCCTGCATGCAGTTAACTATACAACTATCTGCTTTAACTCTAAACTCATATAGCTATATATTACACAGCTATCATCATTGCCATATTTAAAGACATTAGAGACACTGCTTTATATATTCAGTAGTTTTATTGTCAATCACAGTGAGCGTGAACCAGGAGATAATTATGACATTGTCAATTGCACTGAGGCCAACTAGAAAATCATGTGCAATATTAGAACAAAACTTAGTATGTGTCTTTACTGAGTGTTCCATATTAAAAAAAAATAACATAAAAAAACTAGAATACAGACGAAAGTTAAAACTGCAGTGTGTAGCTGGTAAAATAGTAGTGTTACCTCAACAACAGTATTGGCTAGCCATACAAAAGTTAGCAGATGTGCACCAGTTCAGATTAAACCTGGTTTGGTAAGGGGTTAATGATGGTAACATTACAGTTTGATTGGAATTTGTGACCTAAGAATAAGCCCTCATAAGTCTATACAGTAGTTTTTTTTTTCTTTTTTGAGAATGCAGCTAATTTGTGTAAAGAGTAATTTCAACAGTCTCATTAAATTTACGGTCAATATTTGTCACAGGGTCAGAAATATTGACAAGGCAAGGCAGGATCAACTGCTTAAATCCCCATGATTTTAATAGTTTGTTTGACAACCATGACAGATGTCATGAGATGAGATGTCAGCTGGCAGTCTTATAGGGGTATGGTAGACACAAGTTTACAATTTTATTCACAATTATCACACTGTAAAATAATTTGTTCTGCCGAAAAGGCCGCTTCTGTCTTCTCTGAAATAGTCTCTTAATAAGTTTTTCAATTTGAAAACAAGCCTTGAAAAAAAAGAAGGAAAAAATGTCATCACTTTGAAAGAAATTGGTCATCATTTTGTTGATTTGGCAGCACAAAGTATTTTTCGGACAGCAGGAGCACTGATTATTTTTGCGTTGATTCTTTGCATTGAGGGAATTAAGGGAAGTCAGTATTGCATACAAGGGTACGGTAGACCGAGTGTGTGTGTGTGTGTGGCAGGATTGTGTATATCTGAGGTAAGAGGCTGAAGGTCGGAGGTCAGTTGGAGGATCAGGATTGGACACTGGGGTCGTGGTCATCTCGCTCATAGCTGATTGGCTGCAGTTGCCGGACAACATAATCCGCCATCTCTCTGGAGCCAGCAGCCACCACTCGTCTGGACATGAGGTCGAGAGGACCCCCTGTCACAAGAGAAAAAAAAATACACTGCATTACACACACACACGTACAGACACACACACACACAGAGAGAGAGACAAACAGACAGACACAAACACACATCCAGTCTGGATATGAGGACAAGGGGACCCCCTTTCACTAGTGAACAAAACACAACAATGCTGGTGCATCAAGGTCTATACAGGCCTACACACAGACACACACAGACACACAGACACACAGACAGACACACACACACACACACACACACACAGACACACACACACACACACACACATTTACATGCACACACACAAAAAACAAAAAGCATGTGTACATTTCACATAAACACACACGCACGCACACACACATACAGTACTCACACACACACACACACACACACACTTTCAGCCTACTGCTCAAAGCAGCATCATCCGAGTATGAAAGGTCACTTGGTCACATTTTTACTCAGGCACTGAGGACACCCCCGGGGGGCTTAAACAGCGTTCTCCTCTGTGGGCCTGACAGCTAGGCGGCATTGACAGGCCCCCTTGTTGTCTCTGCCTGCGTGCTCGAGACTGCAGCCGGAGCGACAGCAGGACCAGACCACATGATCGCGACCTCGCAGACCTCCCCAACACTGCCTCTTTGTGTGCAGGCCAGGCCGCCAGGGAAAAAAGATGAGGCCAGCAAACGCATGCATTCTCATTGCATGCGCATGCACGCGCGCACGTACACACACACACCCACACACACCCACACACCACACACACTCTCAAAGGTATGTATGTGAGAGTATACGCACACACACACACACACACACACACACACACACACTCTCTCTCTCTCTCTCACACGCACACACACAGACACACACAGACACACACAAACATACACAGAGACATGCCCATGTTCATTCATGACTCTTCTCTTCACTAAACGATCCCTACACTCTAACTCGTATATTCCACATGTTACACTGAACTACGCTTTTCTCCATGTTAGAAAAGGATAGGCCAGTTTAATACCCAAATTTGTCCTTGAGAGTCCATGCTAAATCTATGATTTCAAGGAAATGTTTGGAAAGTTTGCTTTGATGTAACATTCACCTCCTTCTGAATACAAATATGGGTAAAATACTGTACATATCCCACAATTACTGCAAGGGCTGGAAGACATCAGCAAATAAAATCAGAGCCCTGACCAAACTTGGAGCAGGGTGGTCCGGACTGATATTATTTATTTAAGGATGTTACATTTTGTAGTTTGAAAGAGAAGTGGTTATTCTTTTGTTGTTACTTTGACCCTTTTTGGCTTATTTTTTGTCTATATGTTATTATGACCCAAACCTCCAGACTTTCATTCATTTCCCCACGCATATGTCTGGAGGAAAGTATTTCAAAATTCCATACTTTTCCAGTTTTTTGAGACGTGCATAAGAAGCCTGTGAGGACTGTGATGTAACTATGACAATATGTGAATATATCCACTACTACTGCCTAGGTCAGGGGGGTCAGACTCATAATAGGCATTGTTGGAATGAGACCTTGTGGGGGCCATCATGGTCCTGGTCATTGTCTTTTCTCTGTGTAGGTAACAGATTGTTGTGTAATCAAATCATTTACTATACACGGGTATAAGCAAACAAGTACAGATCGTGTACTGTCACATACTGATATCCCCATGTTTTCTCCGCAGCTTCCTTCCTGAGTATAGTTTGTAGTGCTAATCATACTGTATATACAACAGGTATGTAAGACAACTGGATGTAAATTTAACATCTGGGGGGGGGGGGGGGGGGGTCATATGAAACCTGGATTGCCCCCCGGGTGTGTTGTCTCAGCATAGTTAATAATAGTTAATGGCTCACTGCTATCACACACTTTCTCACTAAAAGTCTGTCACAAAAAATAGCAGCCTTTAGGCCTCTGAGAGAGAGGACTCTGGAGTGCAGTTAATTTGATTTTCTTTCTAATGTCAAAGTGTGCCAGTATTAGAAGCAGTGAGACCCATGCTAGTTGTGGTGTCTGTTGTTACACAACACAAAGAGGGAGGGGAGAGACCACCTCTGATACTCCTATTGCATTACACAACTACAGCCAAGTGTATGACGTGGAAAACCAAAAGTAAGACAACAGTCCAAATAACATTGTACAAGTGAGCCAAACTGTTACTCCTAATACCAATTCCATTGTGTCCAAAAGTTTATCCTAGTCCTATCCTATTAACTGCAATCTGATTTACACTAGCTTTTAAAAGGCAGACATTCTTCAATGCAAAATAAACATGGATTGACCACCACAACTGTCGTACACAGAACAGCAGAATAAACCAGTCAGTCTTTACATGTCACCTTGTATGCCTCCTCCTGTGCTATACTCCCACTTTTCCCTCGGCCTTCCCATAAAAGATGGTAACTTTTATGGGAACTGCCATTCTTGACATTCCTGCCACTCTTCTCCTGTGTGACAAGTAAAATGCGCCTGACAGGCTAAAGTGCAGTGTGTTTGTACAAATGATGCCATGTTTTAAGGTGTATGTAGCAACAAAATAACACCTGAAACAGGCAGTGCTGCCTCAGTTAGTACATCTGTTTCTGAGTCTATTAAAACACCACAACTTTGGACTTTGGGGCCTGAAAAGGAGGTGATGTAATACAACTATTTATCTTCTCTTTGCTGACAAACACAGTCATTTCCAACTTTTCCGACCAATGTTTTTGGGGTCATCCATTAGTTATTATTAGTTTGCTATAAACATTGACAAATGTTGAGCTTACAGTCATCTGGTGAGAAAGTCAGCTGTATGTACCTACCTGTACATACAGTACCTTCTGCAAAACTATCATAACCAATGTTAATGGTTCAAAGGCAATCCCTGGTGCAACCTGCGGTCATTTCCGGATCGCAACCCATCTCTCTCTCGACTGTCCAAATAAAGGCAAAAGCCCAAAAAATATACTTAAAAAGAATTTAACCAGTCTTCTGGAGCACTGCAGTTGTGCATTCAGTCTAGCCTGGCTGTTAAAGAGCACTCCACTCTTGTGCATTACTTTAAATTCTACAACCTTTGTATATATCCTATATAACCTGTATATAACCTATATAATATAACCTATATAATATCTAATATCTAATATATAACACAACTCTCTTCTATATATTACTTTATGCACTTTTACCTTGCCTTGCCCAAAAGCATTCATCCCAGGCCTCACCTGAGGTGTCAATCACGCATCCTCCTGCCTCCCGAATGATGACCGCTGCCGCGGCGATGTCCCAGCAGTGCAGGCCGTACTGGTAGTAGGCCTCCGCCGCACCCGTGGCTAAGTGGCACAGCGCCAGCGTGGAGCTTCCGATGATCCGCACCCTGGGGGAGGCGCACACACACAAATACACCACAGTAAAATCACACACAATCCCACACCTCACATGAAGATATGGAATGAATTGCACACTGTTACTGTAGAGGAAGGGTCAGGTACCAGTGTCCATCCCCACCTCCATCAACTCACTGCTTGCCACCACGAAGCCACAACAACATGAAATACCGTAATTTCCGGACTATTAGCCGCTGCTTATACATTGATTTTGGCCAAATTTCTTCCGCTATGAGGTTAATACAGGGGGGGGGGGGGGCAGTTAATATGGTTTTGTTTCTTTTTAACTTGCATAAAACACTGTCCTGCGGGACATTTCTGTACACCACAGTAAAATCACACACAATCCCGCACCTCCCATGAAGATATTATGGAATGAATTGCACACTGTTAGGCACCCATACGATCTGTATGTACGACTATTCACTCGAAACATCGCAAAAAAGACGGTGCTATATGGTGTAAGGTTCATTCAATACACTTATGAGTAAATGAGGACGAAAGGGCCTGAGAAACACTTCAACTTCAACATATAAGACAACCCCCACACACGTACACAAGGTGCGCACACACACACACACACGCACGCACGCACACACACACACACACACACACACACACACACACACACACAGACAGAGAGGAATCCAAAGACAGGTGTCAAGCTGAGAAATATATAAATACACTATCTAAGACATCAATACGCTGACGGCAGTTCCGTCATTTGTTATTGATTTCAACACTAGTGACCTTGAGAGTGCAAACCTCTTCATCAGGAACATAAACAGAAGGGCCCCTGGCTCAGGACAATGATGACATTGCCACTGTTATGACCAGTTGGTCCTGGCTCACACCCACAATCTTAGTTAGCACTGCACTAACCACACACAGCTAATGGCTATTGTTGATACCATATCTTCTTAAGAGGTTGCAAGAAACATTTGCAGTAACAGTACAGGTATTATCCTGAGTACCAGTGACACTACCATAGTAAAAAACCTAGTGCTGTTTTTCATGGCTCTTTGCTGATGAGTAAAATCTATTTGAGTTCTTTAGAGGAACAACTTTAATGTGGCAAAAGCCCCCAAGTCATCATCCCTCTTACCCATGGGCAGGTGCGCTCAACAACTTCTGCATATTCCCCAAGAAAATTTCCAGTGTAGCTGGGTCCCTCTTAGCTCCAATCTCCGTCAGAATGAGGGCTTTGGAAATGTCTAAAAATAGATATGTAAAACCATTACTTAGTGACACACTTCAGGAATTGCTCTCAAAAGTGGTATATTCAAGTTGGTCACTGGAAATAGGGCTTCATTGTGCAAACTAGGTGAAAACTAGGTGAAAACTCCACTTAGTGTGGATGCAGGGAATTGAAATAGGTTCTTTATTTGAAGAAGATAAGATAAAAGATAAAAATAAGATAAGAATATGAATAAAAATGTGAAAACCAACAAATATGTATTAAAAAAAAGACTGAACTGACAAACCTCTCTCTTTAGACACTTGAATCGGAGCTCCATTGCAGAATGCCCCATGGCCTCTCCTTGCAGTGTATAGAGTCCCATCAAAGCAATGGTAGATCACTCCGAATTCCAGCTACACACAAAATAAATCATATTATCAACAGATTGCAGAAAAGTCACTGACAAAAAGACATTACACAGGACATCAATGGCAACACTGGAAACACATCAAACAGCATAGCAGTAGTGAATGTTTGTACAATGATGTGCACTGCTCATTAACAATTAAGCCAAATTACCTCTTTCTCTACAGCAAAGCCAATGCTGACTGCCACCATAGGGAAGCTACATGGAAAAAGGAATATTTAATTAACAGAGAAAATGAACGAGGATTCACTTCCCAGCCTGCAGTCACAAAAAGCACCTTGAACCACAAAAGAGATGCAGCTACTGGCATACCTGTGGACAAAATTGCAGGTCCCATCGATGGGGTCAATGATCCAGGTAGGTTCATCTGTTAGAATACATTTCTCTCCAGCAGCAGAAGACTCTTCTCCTATAAACCTGAAAACAAAATGCATATGGATGCATATATGAACAGTGGCAAACCCTCTGCCTTAAATGCTGTTAATGTACCACACCATTACTTCTTCAGTCCAGACATGCAGCTGAATCTTTAATGATTTGCAATGGTATCACTACACAAGCAGGTAGGCCAGCTAACAATATGTCTGAGTGTGGATTGTCTGTCTACATATTGTCCCTGTCTATGTACAGTATGTCAGAGTGACACCAACAATTGGAAAACAAAGTCCTTGTGTGTGTGGACATACTTGGCTAACATAAGCTGATTCTGATTAGTATAGGGAATCAGTGATGGGACTTGTAATGTACACATGCTGTTCATTCTCATGCCTATCGTCTTTCACTGGCTGTTTAATTCATTGCTAATAACATATGTACTGCATAGTCTTACATTACTGTGTAAAGTTGTGTGTTAATGAACGTTATACTTTCTCGTGATGGCCCACCCTGCCATGTGGTTAATGTAAGGTGTGCATTGTAAGCTACAGTATACCAGAGACATCATATTCTCTAATGTGAAATCAAGCTCTCATTGAGGATTGGTTTGGCCAGATTACTGATGTGGGCCTAAACTAAAATGGACATAATGCAGATTCTGAAGTGCAGTGATACAAACAGACCAGACAGACAGACAGACAGACAGACAGGCAAACGATTGTGAGCATATTTCAGATAATTTACCTGTGTGAGGGAAATTTCTCCCTAAGGGTGGATATAATGAGGTCCTCCACCTGTTGGTCAGCTTCCGTCACCAGATCTGTTGGAGTGCTCTTAGTGCTGACCAGCTTCTCCTGCTTCACAGCCTCCTGAACAACCTACAGTATACATACAACAACATCAGAGCAATTCTAGGCTACTTCAAGTAGCCTGCAACAAAACTACCTTAGGATATTCTACCAATGTCAGTGAGTGACAAGCCAAGCGTACAAGCGATGGTGATGACCATGGGTTTTTCAGATGTCACTTGTAATTTTCTTTTTGAGCATACAGTGGCTAAATATAGCCTAGTGCTCAGACAGGTAACGATCTATGCCTAGCCTAGGCAAGAGCTAAGGACTCTACAGAGACGAAGAGGAGGGGCATTAGTAAGGATGTAACAATTATAATATAACGGTGTGACATTGTTTCATTCGCGGTTGGTAAACAAGCACATGCTAGATTATGTCGCCTATATGACATAGCAGCACTACTAAACATACTTTACAATATGAATGATATTAACAGAAAACGGTACCTTCCCAGCTTTGTGAGCTATCTGAACAGCAATATCCATACATTCTCCCCAGCATTTGTTTTCTGTAGAGGTCATGGTTTCAGCTGGACGCGTTGAACAAACACAAATCCACTTGTAGAGAATTATCAGACGAACAAAACACGTTAATCAGCGCATGACGTAAAGGTGGGAGCCTCTGTGTCACATGCGGTGTCCCCGTCTGTGTCCCGTGTCCGTATCCACAATCAAGTTACTCTGTGTCTGATGTGGCACCGTCCTGGCTACTGCGGGTGGGTCCCTGGCTGCAGCTTTGGCCGAATCCCGGTGAGCGGTGGGGAGTAGCCGGTCAGGCTACTGTCACCGCGGCCTACGGACAATGACCTTCGATTGAGCAAGGAATAGGCTACTAAATTATTTTGCAGGCCTGTGTTCTCAAGTTTGCTACAATGTCGCACTATACGGCTACACTGAATCACATCGAACTGGAAAAACGGACAAGTGCACGTTTCCATAAACCATACGGCAAACAAGACAAGCCAGTCATCCCTGCAAATCTGATTAAAAGATAATAAATATCCACAGTGCAAGAGACATGTAACACAAAACGAAGAACAAGTTACTGTCGGCAAATACTCACATATCTCTTAAACAGGAATCGGCAACTGTCGTATTTCCAGAAGAGGACGCCAGAATCAAATTTGTTCTAGTTCTCTAGGGGGATGAAAGAAGTAACGAATGCTCCTAGTGGACAACGCCACTAAGCGTCACGTGATATAGGTGACAGGGTGTAAGACAATGCAACGCCTGATTATCTAATAGCCCAATTGCTAATGTCCGCTTGTATCATGTATGACTTTTAGAAACCATTTGTAACTGGCAATGGAGCAGTATATGCTACACGAATGGCTGGTAGATAGCCTAGTAGGTGCTCGCCATCGTGCCTTCTCTGTACACGGTCTGCCAGTAGGTGGAGGCAGCGGGCTATTTATCAGAGATCCCCTTTTATGTTTGTCATTGGCTGAAGTGAACATCCATAATACTCACTTACATACGGTCGCTTGTGTAGCAATAACAATGTTTGGTAAGCACGGGTAAAACATGTAGACCTAGCTTAACCATTCACCTTGACCTTACGCAGTGACCACAGCACCTCATGAAGGTGAAATAGGGATTACAAATGACAGCCGATAGGCTTAAGTAGGCCTAATAGCCACAACATTGAAGATTAAAAATCGTCCGCACCGCAGACACCCCACAAGATTGTTGTCTGGAATATAGCCTATGGCTCGATTCAGGCCACTTTATTTCCTAATGACAGAGCCAAGTTACCTGCTTCATGACTATAAACATATTAGACAAAATATGTTTACAAAATTCCTGTTATCCAAATCAGACTCATCATAACTGACTCTGTTACCCAGTGTGTGAGCCATATGAGGGACCTCTAAGTTATCAGTGCATCATCCATCTTTGTGGTTGCTTACACAGGGGTTCATTTGTTTGAATGGTAGGCTATCCAAAAGTGGAGAGGCTTGCCACAAGGCCACTGGAGAGTCTGTGAACCAAATGAGGGAGCCTCAGATTAGACGGACCCTTGTGTGAGGAAGGACCCCGGAGATGTGTGATACATTATGGGATGGGAGAAGTACGGTCAGGGGCATGTTTGACTGAGGGATGCTTGAGTGAGTGTAGCACATGACTACACTGCCCGGAAGGGAGGGCACAGTGACATAATGCTGTCACTATGGTTATGTGTATGCTCTGATGTCATACCAGTGATCCTGGCTCTATGGTATATTGAGGTAAAGCTGCGGATTTAGTACCCTGTAGACCAGGGGTTCCAACACTTTTTTGGCATGTGACCCCAATTTGATGCCACAAAACATTGGCGGCCTCAATCATTCACATGTTGCGAGAGATGTCCACGGGAGGGCTGTCTATATATTCTTTTTCCTAGATTGTACTAGACGGATCCTTATTAACTTGGATATCATGGGGGTTTTAATGTGTTTTTTATTTATTTTTTTATATTTTTTATGTAATTTACTGGTCAATTGTGAGATAGCCAGTATCTCATGCCACCCCAAGGCTGAGTGGGGTGGCCCCAGCTGTGGCGCAACTGGCTGGGGCACCTGCACCGTACACCAGCGATCCGGGCTCGATTCCCGCCCCGTGGTCCTTTCCCGGATCCCACCCACGCTTTCTCTCCCATTCACTTCCTGTCACTCTCCACTGTCACTATCAATAAAGGCATAAAACGCCCATACATATACGGAAAAAAGAAAACAAGGCTGAGTGGGGTGACTGTTCTCTAGCTCAATCTGCTACATGGTGTCACAGATGGGGCGCTTGCCATGGGACATTAGAGGTGTGAGCTGGATGTTGGCCCACTGTTGTCCCCTGTGTGAAGGACTTCAGGGCTGGGTGAAGGTTGGGAGAGGAATCAAGAGATTGATGAAGAGAGTGTAAATGCATTTTTACAGGTATGCTTCCTAAAGGTGTCCCCGTCTGTGTCCCGTGTCCGTATCCACAATCAAGTTACTCTGTGTCTGATGTGGCACCGTCCTGGCTACTGCGGGTGGGTCACTGGCTGCAGCTTTGGCCGAATCCCGGTGAGCGGTGGGGAGTAGCCGGTCAGGCTACTGTCACCGCGGCCTACGGACAATGACCTTCGATTGAGCAAGGAATAGGCTACTAAATTATTTTGCAGGCCTGTGTTCTCAAGTTTGCTGGATGTGAGCTGGATGTTGGCCCACTGTTGGGCCCTGTGTGAAGGACTTCAGGGCTGGGTGAAGGTTGGGAGAGGAATCAAGAGATTGATGAAGAGAGTGTAAATGCATTTTTACAGGTAGGCTTCCTAAAGGTGAGTTTGTGATATTCAGATTTGGGAAAAAAGACTCATAGTGTGAGTGAACAGATAGATATAGATTAAATTGTTTCAATTAAAATCTAGTGAAATGGAATTACAATTTAGAGTTAGAAATCAAACTTTTTGATATATAAACACTTTAAACTGACTGAATATTTGAACTGAATATTTAAACTTTCCCAATTAGGTTACAGGGTGGAGCAGTGGTCCACCGGGAGAGTGTCGCACTATGGTTTTGCAGTGATTGATTGCACGATTCCAGAACCAATAATAATAATAAAAAAATGAGATTTAATGATCCTCTTAAATCATTTTACAAATTATTGTCTATAGAAATCGTCCATTCCTATCCATGCACAACGAGGACTGGACCACCGTGGCATTAGAAAACACTTGGCTATTTATGCTTACGTCACTGCAGTGACCTCAGCGTGATGCTGGGACTCGTTGGCATCCGTGCGTTCGGTGGCTGCGGCGCCGACTGACAGACATTAACCTACTGTGTGATGCTCAACATCCCGGGCGAACATACCGATGATGACTACGTGCCTTTATGTGCTGTGCACAGCGGCAGCGCATAAAAATGCAGCGGTATGACAAAGAAGGGATGTAGAAAAACACACCAGAGAATGACAATTCAATGATGCGTCAGGATATGTTGCCCGACCGGTTCCGCGGGCTGGTACATACCTCGTTTATTCCTTGTTTGGACGGTTTCTTTTATATGCATCAATCTGTTGGCTGATGCTGTATGTCAGGATTGTGAGAAAATGTGGCTTGTAAAGATAACCAGCCGGTCTGCATGTCTCTCTTTTGTGCTCGACTGTTCGTGATACCCTGCATCTTTGGACAAAAGGGACATTTTGGATTTGTTTTTAATCTGTTGTGCTTCTGGGATGGACTCGCCAGCCAGCCCGCTTACTGGCTAAGTAAATAGCCTACACGTGAAACCAATTGCAGACCATCTCTGGTCCGATATGACCCGTAGGCTACTCTCCTCTGAAAATGATGATTTTTTAGAGTGACTTTTTTTTGGTATGATATAATCTGACTGGGATATTATTTTCCGCGGAATTGCCTATATGGGTCGATTATATGCTGCCGTCTGTAAAGATCTGCTGTAGGTTTTGCGCTCAGACATGTTCGGATCGAGTGTGAAGTGCAGATGGAGTTTCACTCTCTCCATGGTTTTATCAGTCTGTAGTGTATTCATTTTCTGTGAATATTTGATATACTTTCCGGCAATTATGCAATGTTCGTGGCCCGAAATGAAGAACGACAAAATCTCTCAGTCACCTTTACGGACTTTGTTTTTATCGGATACACATCTTTTGGGAGCCATAAAGGGCCACTGGTTCGACAAACTGAGACGGTAATGTAAAATCAGTAGAATAAAATATTGTGCAAGATGATTGAATGCAGTGACTTGCATACCCGTGCACTAGAACTGTTTCATGTAAATATGGAAGTGTATCCATTCCAGTCACATTATGTTAAGTTGACGATCAGTGCTGAACACAGCTATCATCACTACAACTCACAGGCAGAAGCATCTCTCTCTTTCTCTGTCTGTCTGTCTGTCTGTCTGTCTGCCTTTCTGTGTCTCTCTGTTAAGTTGAGATAGATTCCCAAGTTGAGATAGATTCCCAAGTTGTTGCATTATTTGTAGAAACTTGCAGTGTTGAAAACATTAAGCGTAACAAGATTTGGAATTGGTTTGGAAAGGTTTGTAATTTGGAAAGGAATGCAATTTGATTTGGAAAGAGTACGAAACAGTAAGGCGATTCATTAAGGCACCAGGTTTACATTTGATCAATATCTCATGCATAATGGCACTAGCAGCGTGATAAAAATGTCACTTTCATACAACATTGTAACAACGATCCCACTGTTAGATGTAAGAGGTTTTCACATGAGTTGGTGTGGTCATTTTGGGAGGATATTTTAGTTAAACAGTGTCAAAACAGAAACACGTTCAATGAAAGATCACCTTGGATTATAGGATTTTAAAAATTGAGCTGTAATCCAAAATATCAGAATCTGGCATGAGACCCGGTAACCTCCTCTGAGGTGCTAATCTAATATATGCCAGGGGATTTGTGCAGGAAGGACATACGTAGCAGGCTGATGGAAATGATAGAGGGAGACTCACAGACATGACTTTTGCTCTTGTCCGTGCAGAGAGTGGCAGATGGAGCGAGCATTCCAGACAGCCCTGTGGATCCTGAAGCCGGAGATCATCTTCATTTTGGGAGACATCTTTGATGAGGGGAAGTGGAGTTCCACCAAGGTATATCAACATGCACACTTTCCTCCCAAATGTTCACTGCATATGGTATAAAGCACTAACCTGTGTGCTGCTGTGTCATATAGAGTGACATATGGTGTGGGGTACAGCATGTCAAAATAGCTTGCTAAGACCAAGAAAAAATAAATCCCCCATTTGGTGTAATATCATGGAGGGGGGTGACATTGGATGCAGGGATGATCTTTCTGGGGTAGAAATGTAGAAAATTGTACCAAACTAGTTGTGCAAAAAAGGTGCATTTGAATCGTAAGGCCCCACTGTCTGTGCTCAGATACTGCAGTGCAATTGCACCCAGAGCCGGTCACTCTGGCGAATGTTATACAATATCCCCCAAATGTTACGTAATTGACACTAATCTTTCAGTGCAGCACCTAAAATTGGATTAGGACGACGTAGGCATTTTATGTTGATTTATTGAAATACTAACTACACATCCGGTCACTATAACTCCAAAACAGTTTAATAAAACTGATACACTCGCTGATACACATGCAAATAAACGTGGTCAACCTCCTGCCGCGTGCAGTGCGAGGAAGCTCTGTGGGTTGGGGTGCGATGATAACTGGCTCTAGTGTTGGCGCACGGAGTGGAAAGATCTCTTCCTGCTCAGCTGACTGATATTTCCTCTTCAGGACTGGGAGGATGACGTGAGGCGTTTCAAACAGATCTTCCGACACCCGAGTGACACCGAGCTCGTTGTCATCATCGGTAACCATGACATCGGCTTCCACCATGAGTGAGTTCTGAGCGGCATGTGGGGTTTTGTCTCAAAGTGATCCCCCTCCATAGCAAGGCTACCACCCCCCCCCCACACACACACACACACCTTGACACTGAAGTAAACCGCACAGTCATTTGCTTGTGATCTGCATGGATGGGATGGGGTAATGATGAATAGATTAATGTTTTGCATATTCAGAAACATTGTGCGTTTTTGGGATGTGTTATCTAAATTGATCTGTAGTAGTGTCATTCAACATAAGCAATATTTAAGCGACATAAGCATATTTGATGGTGGAAACAAAAGCTGCCTTTGTGGACCCTGGCTGTCAGTGAAATGTCTCTTCCTTTTAGTGAGCCTGTTTTCTTTCCTCTGCTGTAGAATGACCTGGCACAAACTCCAACGCTTTGAGCAGGTGTTCAACGTCACCTCTGCGAGGATTCTCAGCCGCAGAGGAGTGAAGTAAGACTTTCTGTGGTTTGGATCTCTTACCTCATGTACACCTTATCAGCAATGAGGGGAAAGTTAGACAGAGATTGTGGCAAACACTGTGGTTAAAGCAAAAGATAAGGTCACTCACGGCTGTAGAGTGAACACTGCCGCTATACCGTAATTTCCCAACTATTAGCCGCAGTTTATACATTCATTTTGCAAAATTTCTTCAGCTTTGAGGCAGTTAATGTGGTATTAATATGGTGTTGTATATGTGAATAGGCAGCCAGACCATTTGGATCTGTGTGATCAGTAATGGTGTTTGATTGTGTGAATGGATTGTCTTACTATATTGTTAGAAAATGTTTTGATTATTGCTTGTCAATTAGAACATGAGTGGAAGACGAACACTTACTCTATGATGGAACAGAGGAACCATTTTGCTCATTGCTCAACCGTTGCAATGTTTGTTTGTTGATTTTACCCCAGCTTCGTGTTGGTAAATAGCATGGCGCTGCACGGTGATCACTGTCCCATCTGCCGGAGTGTGGAGAACGAGCTCCATAGGCTCTCGACAGCGCTCAACTGCTCCATGCAGGTACATATTTTTATAGTATATATATATATATTTTTTAGTATATTATTGGGCTTTTGCCTTCATGTCAATCAAGAAAAGTGGAGAACAACAGGAAGCAAGTGGGAGAGAGAGGGATGGGGTGGGATCGGGAAATGTCCGCAGGTCGGAATTGAACTTGGGTCCCCATGGAGACGGAGACCCAAATATGTCACTTGTGCCACAGCAATAGTAACCACTCCTCATCACCCTCGCCATCATTATCATCATCATCATCATCTTCACCTTCAACCTCACCTAAGTGTCGACTCATCTCTACTTGTTGGATATGTATGTATGTCATCTGTAACATCTGTGATGTGATAGCTATATCTCTCTGATGTCTACATTTACTAATTGATTAGCAATTAGCATTCTGTATGCACTCTGATCAAATGTTATTAAATTAATCCAACCTGTAATGGGCAAACTGAGTAATGGTGTGAGCTCTTTGTACACATGTATTTTCAGTTACCTAAGTATTGACCAATGCCTGTTAAACTGCCTGAACTGGTTAACTCCATCCTGTCACAAAACATCACAAAGCATGTTGAGTGGCTTTACACTCTGAATCTATTGTGTGTTTCGCCATTAGAGATACGATTCCCTGACAAAGGATATGTCTTTGTATGGTCAAATAGGCTTAGTGGTTAATTGGCCGCAGTGAGAAATTCCTAAAAAAAACACTAGGAATTGTACACTTCTCCTGTGAATATTGGGGGGAAAATGCAATATTGAAATTGAGTCTTTTGTCTACAGAGAGTACAGACTAGAATACCTCGTCTGACAAAACAAACCAGTTTGAGGGCCGAGGACTGAGACTGTTGTGAGATGAATGGCATCAGGTGTGGCGCAGACTAGTATGGACTGACTTGTTAGTTTGTTGCCTCCCTGTGTGCCGAATTCTGCTCAGGCTGGTTGCTGTGGAATTCCTCTCTTTCCATTTAACTCGTTGGATACGGAATATCTAGTCATGTCTGAGACCACTTCATGTCTGAGCCGATTCTGCATGAGTGTGGTCACCCAACTTTTCACTGGGAACCAACCACACATACACACTCAGGCACACATGTGTACAGAAACTCAGCCACCATGGGACTTAGAACACACACATATTTAAGTACATACTGTACGCATGTGCAAATGTAACCTGCATTGTGTGGAAACTGCACAGTTCAGCTCTACACACACCCGGACTCGAACCCGTGAAACAGCAGCACCTCGGTCTGGGAGTTGAACGTGCAGACAATCGACCTAAAAGCCCAGGCTACTAGCTTTTACAAGGGTGTGAGGTATAACAACGTTCCACACGCACAGCTATAAGCTAGCTGGCATCCGTTACACAAACACACGCACACACTGCCATGATGGATTTAAAGAACCCATGCACTTCACCAAGTCTGCAAGCCGCATTTTGGCAAACAAGGTATTTTAGCCCAACTAAAAATAAACCCAAAAGGGGCTTTTCTGCAGTGGGGCTTGGAAGCTGAAGGGTTTTAAATCACATTTGAGGATTGTCATTCATTTGATGTCTCAGAGCAGTGCAGCGAAAGCCTCCATCTGTCCCAGAGTTAGGGGAAGGTTTCTGATAAACAGCAGCAGCCCAGCACAGATGAGCGTGTGTGTGTGTGTGTGGGGGGGGGTAATCCTTTGGGCCTGATCTTTGAGCTGTCCTCAAAGTGTACCCATGGTGCAAATGCCTCACACCCATACATAAACACACTCCAAACGTGCTCTGTTGCCCACGTCACAGTCATTACTTTTTAAACCCACAGGAGCATCAATCGGAGAGCATGAAGAGGCGTTGCCAGGAGACGCAAACGTTCCCTGCAACCCTGCCCATCATATTGCAGGTACAGTATGATTTGATCGGGGCCACAAAACAAAACAAAATCGACATCCCTTCACATCAGCATTTTTACCCAGTGGTGCAGCTTATAGCTGTGTTATTAGTGCAGAGATCATCTTAATAAAGATTGGAGCTACATACAACCAGGGGATTGCCATAGCCATGGTTGTGTTGTGAGCACCTCTCTCCTGTTCTTTGTTTAGCCTTTTATCCCTCTCGTCCTTTTTAAAACGCACATTTTAGTGCACAGAAAGCCTTACAATGTGCTGCATTATCCCTATGCTGCACTGTGCCTGCATGCCTTTAGCATGATGGGAACCACTTCTCGTGGATTCCGTTATTTCCCTCTTCACCATTCATTAAAATGGTGGTCTTGATTTCACTTTCTGACAGCCTGAAAGAGTATGTTGAATGCCCCGTGCTGCTAGAGTAGTCTACACCTCCTTTCTGACCACCCCATCTTTGCTCTGTCCTGGCAGCATTACCCTCTGTACAGAGAGAGTGATGCAGAATGCACAGGACTGGATGCTGCTCCCCTGGAAGAGCGCCACCAGCTGTTTCAAGAGCGCTATGACGTGCTCTCCCAAGAGGCTTCCCAGAGGGTGAGTGGTATACTCACACTTTACAGTCTCTTCACCAAACACTCTTAAAACGAATGTGTTGAAAATAACACAACTTGTGTTGTTTTTAACACATCTCTATGTCCAGATAGGGACGACACAGTTTGTAGAGTCTTTTAAGAGTGAAGTAGAACAGCCTACAGTATATACACACTAAACCTTGCTTACAAAAGTGGATGTATTTGAACAGGGACTAAATCATACTTTGTTCATAGATCTTTATGCTGAACTTTATCTCGCAATGCCATGTGTAGCTTTACAAGGGCTCTGTTTGTCCGGCGTGCATAGCCTAGCTGTGGGTCATCCTGCAATGCTGCCCTCCACATTAGTTCAGTTCTCCAGCTTGTTATCAGTGCACATAGAGACTTTTGTTCTCCTTTTCCAGAGATAGTGTCATATGGTTGGGATTTCCCATAAAAAGCCACGAGGACCAGCTTCCTTTATGAATGTCATTAAACAAACGCTGTGTGGCAACTCTCATACCCATGCCTGTTAAACAGTGCAGCACACTCAGTGTTGTGTATTTTACCCACAACAGGAGCGTTAATAAACTACATGCATGTCAACAAATTATTGTGGGAATGGATTGCTACCACTGGATTTCTTTCAGTATTTGCTTGATGAATACCAGATGGATTTAGCCATGCTTTGCATAAATGGCATTAGTGAGAGGGTACTAACTGGCCCGCAGCCATTGACCTTGATGGGTCGGTTGGTGTCTCTAATCCCAATTGACAACGTGCTCTTTCCGGATCATTCCACAGCTGCTGTGGTGGTTCCAGCCCCGCCTCATTCTCAGCGGTCACACTCACAGTGCCTGTGAGGTTGTCCATGACGACAAGGTGCCGGAGATCAGTGTTCCATCCTTCAGCTGGAGGAACCGAAACAACCCCAGCTTCATCCTGGTACACACACACACACACACCACTCCAAAGCAATGGCACACCAACGACATAGCAATATAGCAAGCTAATGTTTAGTAGCAGTAGCCTAACCCATGCTAATTCTCTGTATAGTCCCATCAGTGATGAATTGTTTGTTGAGAAAACAAATTTAAAACTGTTTTTAGACCAACATGTTTTCTCTCCATATCAAACCAGGCCAGGGAAGTGTGGAAGTGTGCATAAAATGCACAGTGATATTTAGAAAGACTCAAGCCTCCCTACATTATTATTCTGTAAGCACGTGCATCAAACGACCGTTTGAATGAGAGGAGGTAATGGTTATTGTGGGTCAGAGCAACATGTAGGGTGAGTTAGCCAACATCTGCCCCCAAAGCTCTCAGAGGCATACTCTGTTGTGTGGTTATTTTGTGAGATTTTATAAAGATGAGTACTTCCCTTCAGTCAGATCGTTTATTACCCTCATCTTACTCCACTTCCTTTAGTGTTACATCCTTGAACTTCCTCTTGCGCTACATCCCTGTACTACCCTCTCAACTGCTCTCATGACTTGGATACTCTGGGCCATCTTTTTCTATCTATTCTCCCAATGGATAGACTATCCCATTGTTGCCGCCCCATCATTCTTTATCTAAATCAGTGGGAACGAGGACCGAGGAAGGAAGGGAGAGGATAGATAAAAAGACAAGAAGGGCCCTAAGTATGCAGTTGAAATGCCCAAGTCAGACATGTGCCGAAATGCCGGGGTGTGTTTCACAGGGTTCTAGTCCAATAAAATCAAGAATGTTTAATGGACCTGGATTTACTCTGCAGTGAACTTTGTTTTTGGATATGATTTTTTCCACTCAGGATGATTATGTTTCTCTCTCAAGAGTAGCGGTGATTTGTGGGTTCCTGCTACTTCTCTCATGTGCCCCGTATTTGTTTTGCCGAATCCACTGTGTAAGCTGTGGAAACTAAGTCATGTTAGTTTAATACACTTGTTGTCTTTTGGTCAAGCTGCTAAACACTGACCTGTATGCAATGAAACAGGTCATTAACCACCTGTCATCCTTTCCTCGTCATTCACAGGGGACGTTCTCGCCGACGGACCACCGTCTCTCCAAGTGTTTCCTGCCGGAGGAGAGCAGCGTGATCGCCCTCTACTGTGGCAGCGCCATGGCACTGCTGCTGCTGGCGCTCGGCCACTTCCACCTGTTCAGGAGCGCGCTCAACCTCAGCAGCCTCATAGACAAGCACAAGCCCCTGTGAGCTCCCCCTCCACCACTGCATACCAGAAGCCCGATGGAGGAGTTCAAACCTCTGTGATATCCTCCCTGAGTCCATACCAGAAGCCTGATGGACTGTGATATCCTCCCTGAGTCCATACCAGACGCCTGATGGAGGAGTTCAAACCTCTGTGATATCCTCCCTGACTCCATACCAGACACCTGATGGAGGAGTTCAAACCTCTGTGATATCCTCCCTGAGTCCATACCAGAAGCCTGATGGACTGTGATATCCTCCCTGACTCCATACCAGAAGCCTGTTGGTGGAGCGCAAACTTCTGTGATATCCTCCCTGAATCGATATGAAAAGGCAGTTGGGGGGAAGCACAAGCCCCTGCCCCCTGCCCTCCATCCTTGATGAGTCCCTGTGATGCCTCTCCCCCTCCATCCCTCCCTGACTCCATACAATAAGCGTGATGGAGGAGTACAAGTCCCATGGACACCCTCAGAAATCCCACTGAGATGCCCAATGGGGTGCACAAACCCGTGACATCCTCCCCGACTCCATATGAAAAGGCTGTTGGGGAAAAACACAAGCCCCTGACCTGGCTCCCCCCTGCAATGCCCCTCCCCCATCATCCCTCCCTGACTCCAGATGAAAAGGCTATTTGGGGAAGCAGAAGCTCCTGTGAGCTCCTCCCTGACCTTCGGAATGCTCTGACTAAGATGACCTTTTCGCTGTTTTGGGATGCCCATGTCCGTGGGAGTAGCACAAACCCCACGTAGCGCGTATCCCAACTGCTTAAAGTAGACTGGACTGGCTACCATCGCTTCAGTATAGAGATGAGAAGATGAGAACCTCAGCCGCCCATCACTGACTCTTACAGTCATTTCCTGTGCATTAGCCGCATTGTGTATAAGCCGCAGGACAGTGTTTCATGCAAGTTAGAAGACACAAAACCATATTAATAATACCATATTAACTGCCTCTGTATATTAACCTCATACCTGAAGAAATTTAGCAAAATCAAAGTAAGTAAGCCACGGCTAATAGTTGGGAAATTACGGTAGTACACTTGCATGAAATGACTTAAATGAAATGTAGTCTTTTCAGGGGCTGATGGGGGAAGCAAACATCCTCTCTAGCCCCTCACCTACTCAGACTGAAACAGCCTGTTCTGTAGCGTGATGGAACTTTAAACTTCAGCCTCCAGATGGAGATGGTCAGTCAGCTCCACCCTGTAACCCCTCCACCCACAGCACAGAGTGGAGCTGTAACTCCTCCACCCACAGCACAGGGTGGAGCTGCAGCGCTAAGGCATTAGCGCTTGTTTCATGCTTCATTTGCACCTTTAAAACATTGCAGCGTATGCATGCACAGACCACACAAGCTGCGCTTTTGTAACTCATGCTGCACATAAGTTTATGGGAAGGTCGAGAAAAAGTATTGCGTAAAAACAAGGGAGGAGAAGTGTTAGGAGTGAGTGATTGATTAGATATTCCGGCTGCGGCACACGTATGAAAACAGCACACCTAGACTTGACTGTGAATCCTTTCCACCTTTTAAAAGCAGATGTAATCCAGATTGCAGTTAAATGCCGTAGAACTAGTCGTCAGAGCACCAGTGCTTCTTTAAACCATGTCAAAAGGAACTTTTACGGTCACCTTTTCACATCATGCACTTTCCAAGGCTATGCCTGCTGGATCATTATGTTTATGTTGATGTTTTTAAGCAGATGCTGAGGTCCAAAGCAACGTAGGCCTACAATCATAACATACATGGTCATAAACAATTAACAGTTTAAAGTGGTGATAGACCTGTAGCCTAGACCTACATCAAAGCCCATTGATGTCCATTTCCGAAGCCCAGCAACGTGTTATTTCTTTAAAACTGAGTAAACAACTGCATTTATAGCCCTTGCTTACAAGAAAGATGTGTTTGCTGCACTTCTGAAAACTATTTGGTTTAGATTTGAATGCACCAATTTAAGTTGCATTTCACTGCTGGTTACGTCCCTGGAAGTTATTAATACAGCTGTCAATCAATGAGATCCTTTCCAGACTGACCCGCTGAGCAAGTTCATATTTATTAACAGGTTAGTCGGGGTGTACCTCAGCAGCCTGGCGTTGAAACAAAAGTCCATGGGTGCCTTTCAACATCTCTCCTCGATCCTCGTTCTCACTAATCTATAACTAACACCGGATAGACTATATCCATTGTTGCCGACCCATCATTCTTTATGTAGATCAGTGAGGACGAGGACCGAGGAAGGGAGGATGTATAAAAGACGAATGAGAGGCACCCCATGTGTCCTGTGGTTTGGTGACACGATCCATGTACGCACATATTCAGACTGGGGGTGCTTACCCACTACTTCTTAGTATTCTTAGAGTATATTCATAACCGTTCATAGAAAAACCTTAGAGCTACTGTACGTCAAAGTACTATGGATGAGTTCTGATATAACCTGGAGTTGAATATCTGTTTTTTAAGTTTTGTTAAGAAATTGTTTTATTTATTGGAGATTGTGTTGAAGAAACATATTTAAGATTTAAACCTTAAAGTCAAATGGGATTTGGCTTCCTTATGGTTTACATTTACATTTTTATTTATTTAATTGAAAGTTGTGTTGTTGACCAATTTGCTGATGAAATCAGGTTGTAAATTTTAGTTTGATTGGTTCAAACATCATACAATAAAATATATTTCTATACAACTGTGTCAATTTTTTAGATATGTAACGAATGCATTTCCAATGACAAAGCATACGATGATCACTGTGGACACTCATAGTTTAAGCGTTGCTGTACATGCTGCTTCAACTCAGAATCGCTGGAAAAATGGATACTTCAGAGGTATTTTATTTGCAAAATTACTTGAAGACATTCTCTCCACGATTCTCATTCTAGACAAACTGAAGGACAACCGTCTGCTAATGTGCCTCTTTATTAAAATAAAAATAATAATAATAAAAAAAACTCCAAATCCTCAAAGGCCAGACACAAAAAGTTTTTTTTTTTTTTTTTTTTTTTTTTAAATCACACTTTTTTTTTGTCGGAATAGACTTGCACAAGAAAAGCTGCTGTTCGGTGTAAAGAATAGGCTATCTAACAGTGCTCACGCGTCCACAATGCCTGTGCAATTGTGAAGGTCTCTTTGATGACCAAAGAAATCACTAGTTTCTCAATTCTTCATTTCATTCTAATATATGCTCTTGTGTATGCCTGTTGTATGCATACCTTCTCTCTAGACATTCATAAATATGTATACGCATAGGCACACACATTACTATGTATAGTTGTACATATATATTTATAGAATATAACTCATCTTTATAAATGTATATGTACACATATCAATATAAAAATGCAGATGTACAACTCCAGGTCTGTGGCCACGACGCATGGGTATATGGGTGTATATGTACACATGCATGCTGAACACGTATACATACACACACATCTACGAACACACGCATGGTGCACGTTCTTTCTCTGTCTTGCACGCATGCACACACACACACACACACACACACACACACACACGCACACACACACGCACGCACACACACACGCACGCACACACACGCACACATGCACGCAGGCACACATACACACACACACATCTAAAAAGATGCTTCCTAATAAAACAACACCAGGTTGTGATTTGGACACTTCGAATTTCCAATGTTTTAAAGCTGAGAATTGGAACAAAAAAGAAGGAATTCTTAAAGAGAGAAACAAAGGCAATGTCAATGCAACATCTGCTCATCACTGTAGGTAAGTGGTTAATTTTGCATATCGTATACAGGATTTTTTTTCCTCATTTTTTTTCTCATTTTTGTACTAAAGAACATCTCTTTTTTTTGTTATAAACCAGAAAAGACTAAATTTCTACAGAGAAGTTTTCCCACCAGCAGTTTTGACTGTGGACGGAGCTGACATCAAGCTGTACAGCGCAGTCAGAAAAACAAAAACAAAAAACAAAAACAATAACGTTCTTACATCAGAGCTCATGTTACAAGGTACAGCCGCGATGAAGGCACAAAGATCTTCTACTAGTCAGTTCTCTTTCTCTTTCCACTCTCACAATCTCTCGATGAAGTTGTACAAAATAACATTACATTTTGCAGTCTGCGCAAAGTGAATCCACCTCACGCAATCCTTAGGATAGTAAAACATAAACCGAAAATATATTATATATTTATTTATATATTTATATAGGGCTATTGTTCCACTGGGAAAACCCTCCTCTCCCACGAGGGATCATCGGTGGATGAAAGAAAGTGAGTGACGCTGTCATTCAGTCCTGGTGCCATTGGCAGGACTTACAGCTGCGTGGGACTACAAATCCCAGCAGCCCCCTGGAGCCACACACAAGCCACTCCCACTCCCCACGCAACCCTCCCTCATATCCAAACCCTTTAACTCTAAAATTTACAACCCCCGAATTGTCTCTACACAACTCCTGCAACTGTACTCTAGAAATCTCATGGAAAATAAAGCAAATCGCGACAGTCGTTAATAAATATCGTGGTGCTACATCGCGTTGTGTTGTGTGTGCACTTCATTCAATGGCAAAACCCAGGTGGCATCAGTGTTTCTGGACCGGTTCCGGGACGCCCTCAATGTGATCTGGCCCGGCGTTGGGCCAAATCCACCGCTCCTAGCCGACCCGGCCCAGTCTCTGGGATGGAGACACCAGACACAAAGTGCATGAAAAAATCTCTCCCTACAGTCCGCTCACTCAGGAGACGAGCGGAGAAGCCCTCCAGAAAAAAAAACAAGAAAAAAAAAGAGTGCAGGGTGCCAGAGGTCAAAGGTCGTTGGGTCACCCGCACCGAAAGTCCATCAGGTAAACCATCCGACAGCCATCTGCTCACTTAGAGTCAGCTGGTCCACATACAACCACAACAGAAGAAAAGAAAGAAACCAAAAAAATAAACAAAGGAAAAAAAGTCTTCTTCTCAAAATGACAGGTAGCTAAAGGCGTATTAGTGGAATGACCTGAAAATCAAGGCATTTCATCAAAATGAACAGAGTGGACGTAAACATGAAGGCATTCTTGCACTCTCTCTCTCACACACAAACACACACTCACACACAGAGAAACACACACACACACACACACACACACAGAGAAACACACACGCACACACAAAATACATTCACTCGACATAAACTTAATTCCTGTCCCTCCACTAAAATAACCAAAAAAAAAAAAGCATGGGTCATAAATTAAAAGAAAGAAACAAATGAAAAAGAAACAAAAAAAATGGCAACATTGTCACTTGTCAGTAGCATAGTCCCCAGTACTGGGCTTGTGTGTTTGGGAGCAGAGTGGAGCTCTAACTGGACGATCGTTGCTGACAGACAGCCAATCACAAGAGTTCGTACTGGCGCAAGTGCATTCTCTGGATGATGTCTCGACAGTCGTTGAAGACCCGGCGAATGTTCTCTGTGTCCACAGCGCAGGTGAAGTGAGGGTAGCAGTAGTGTTTGCCATCGCCACTCGCAGTGCTGATCCTCTGTTGGGTCACACACACACACACACACACACACACACACAAAGACACACACACACACACGCACACACACACACACATACACACACACTTGATGTAAGTTGCTGTATGCTGCACATATATCCATATCAGTGTCAATACATGCAGTGTAAAACCACACTGCGAGGACAAACCCGTGCTACTAAAAAGCCTGAGCCACAAATACTGGACCACTGGAGAGGTAGAGTATGTGGAAGTGTAGTGTGGTGTGCAAAGAGAGAGAGAGAGAGAGAGACCAATGGACACGTACCAGGAACTCATCCCGGATGAAGAACTTTGCTCTGGTGACCCTCGGGTCCTCTCCTGGGTCACCCGCAGCTGTTGGCCCGAGACACAGGGGAGGAAACACACACACACACAGTGACTCACAAATGAGGAAGGACACAACAGGCAAACAGCTGGGCAGGTGGAAATCATCTTCATAAGACAGGCTCAATTCAACTCAATGGGCTCAGTGCACTAAAGTCACTTGGTACTGGCGTTTGACTTCCGGTGGAGCGTTAGCTATATTGAAACGGCATCTTCTGCTTTATTCTGTTCCTTAAATATTCACTAAGACACGGAATATCTTGTTTTCCCAATAATACAAATTTCAACGTGCTCAAATCCTTCTTTATCGTAACGTGTTGATTCGCAACACTCAACCGGGTCCGTGTAAACACTAATTACCATAGCAATAGCTGCAGGTTCGAACACACCGGAAATCTAACGGCAGTACTAAAAACGTTTGTGCACATAGCGCATTCAACTCGATTTGTTTCACTGAATAAAAAAGAAGTATTACTACACAGCACCAAATGGTGCACGGAACTGGAACAATTCTAAATAATAATAATAATAAACACAAACGCAAGACCCAGCTGTACTGGATTAAAACAAACATGCCTTGAACCTTCTGACCTGTGGCACAGCTGCTTGAAAATGCTTGACAACGTGTTTTTTTTTGTTCCTGTTATGATTGTAGAGGTGAAGCTAGCTATGCAAGGTGTGTTTGGGATCACAAAAGAGTTGGATCTTCATTTGTTTATGCAGACTACACGGCCCTCAGCAGCATGAATGAACCTGGGCAACCTGTTCCACCACTGCAGCATCGCTAACACTTCTAACCACGCGGTGACGCATCCAGTGCCTAGCTTTCGGTGAGTGAGCAAGTTGGTCGAGTGGGTTAGGAAATGTGTTTGTCGTTGGCAACTATGGATGCAATAATAGCATACAACTTGTCTCGTATATGCTATTTTCTTACCATCTTAAATCAAACAACTGTACTTTGCTAGAAACCCAAGGCCCAGAGCTCTCCTATGGTCAGCTGTTAAATGGAATAGCTCGCACTGAGCTAAATAGTTGTCTGCACAACGACAGGATGTTGTCCGAAGGAAAACTGAATGCCTCGACACAACTGTGTGACCATAGATGACCTCATCAGGCCATGTACAGCTCTGTGCACAGGAAACAAAAGAGACTATTCACATACAGTGGTGGAAATGAGGTGTGGTGAGATCGGCCGCCAAGAGATGCTTATCTCGTACGCGATCCTATCTGAACCGATGCGGATCTGTGGCTGCTGTTGATGTTCGTTCACGTGTCTCTCTCTGAGTGAGTGTGTGTGTGTGTGCGTGTGTGTATGGGGGGGGGAGGATTTCAGTATGGGCTGTACCATCAGTCGGAGGGGAGTAGCGAGCGTAGTCTGGGAAGTAGTCTTCAAGTTTGGATTTGCCCGCCAGGATCTTCTCTGCAAGCATGTCTTGCTTGTTCAGGAACAAGATGACAGAAATAGTTCGCAGAAATCTGACAGAGGAAAGGGGAGAGAAAGCAAGAGCGAAAGTTAGACAACAGAAGAACTATACAACCCAAACTGCTGGTGTCGATTAAGTCACATGGACGATATACTACACCACCAGTTCAATTAATGAATTCATTTGTGCTTTCAATTATCTATTTCCATTTTTGTTAATGATTACATTTTTGTCACAAAACACAATTTAGAAAGGAGCAGGTAAATGGCACCCTAGACTAGTGTGTTCTGCTGGACTGAATGTCAGAGACTGCGGGAATGAAGGTGGGAGTTAGAAACCTGTTATTCCAGATGCTCCGGAAGAGATCCAGAGATTCCCGGAGCCGGTTGGTGCTGTTGTCTTCCCTTATGACCATATTGTAGCTGCTGCTGGCAGCTACGAATATGATGGCTGTGACATCTGAGAAGGAGGAGGAGGAAGAGGAGGAGTTAGAGGAGGAAGAGGAGGAAGAGGACAAGAGGAAGTTTTCCTTTCTCTTGGGATTTCAATGTTTTAATTGCATATGTTGATGATAAAGGCATTGCACACACTTAAAAGCTAAATATACACACATGCCAACACACACAAACATGTGCACCCTCTCTCTCTCTCTCAAACACACACACACGCACGCACGCACGCACGCACACACACACACACACACACACACACACACACACACAGTTCAGAGGGCATAACAGAGTATGCTGGGAATCATCCTGGCCCCAGATGCATGAAAGGAATGGTATAGGAGTAACCATTGGGTGGACCTGTTCATGCAGATAACACCAGACACTCCACTCATACCAGATGCATCAGATACAGCACATATGTTTCAGACGAGATCCAAAGCACACTAATCTACAGTAATTCCCTGTGTATTAGCTGCATTGTGTATAAGCCGTAGGACAGTGTTTTATGCCAGTTAAAAGAAACAAAACCATATCAATACCATATTACATTACATTGCATTACATTTGGCTGACGCTTTTTAACCAAAGCGACTTACAACATGGAAAAAAACAATTCTAACAACAATAAAAAAAACACAATAAGTGCATCAGTGGGTGTAATAAGTGCATAAATGAGTGTAATAAGTGCATGAATGAGTGTGATTGTCTGAAGTAGTGCAATGAGAGGAGATGTTCTTTGAGCATCCAGCATTAACTGCCCCTGTGTATTAACCTCACAGCTGAAGAAATTTAGCACAAATCAATGTATAAGTCGTGGCTAATAGTTGGGAAATGACAGTATCTCATCATCCAGCAAAGCTAAGGAAGGGAATTTCACTCCAGCAATGACCGTGTCCGCCTGTCACTGTTAAGCGCACTATTACTTATGAATGCTACAACTCCCATCAGCCTCAGCTCACGTAAGTGCTTACTGGTGAGGAGGAGGCCCTGAACGGTCCAGAGTTAGCGCTAATTGAGTCGTGTCAAACCACATTCATGTTTACTCACATGACAGAGAAGGTCCTCTGAGTAACATATATCAGTCTGCATTTAAGTGGCAAATGGACTAATCACCTTTCCCCACATTGTACTTGAGGAGCACTTAATGGCCCACGAGAGAGAGAGATAGAGAGAGCTGAGTAATATGTCTGTATAAATATTTAATGTGCCAACACAACTCTCTACCGCATGGAGAACAAACAAAAACAGGTTTAGCAACTTGACTAGCGGTTTTCAACCGATGGTGACCCACAGTCCATCATTCTGACAAAGGAAGCAACCTTAGGGCCACTTCTGAATATAAACATTGTGAGCGTCACATTGGCACTACATCATAAATGGTCAGAGACTTCCAGAAATGCTTTCCCAGACCACTGGTTGGAGATGCCAGTTACTTCTGTCTGACTTCATATTCATGTGGGATTTGGGGAAGATAAATCGATTGGTACTCACCGTTAAAGCATTGAATCCATTTTCTTCTCTCATCTCTCTGCCCACCAACATCAAACATGCTAGAAAAGAGAAAAAAGAAAAGAATCTCTGTTAGTCCTCTAATTTATACAACAGCACTAGCTCACATTCACTTCAGTTTCATATCACTGATATGTTGTTGCAGATCATGTTTTGATTCTAGAAACTCTAGAAACAACAAAACGAACATGCATATTTAAGACATAGCTAAATGTAATTTAAGACCTAGTAAGCATTATCTGGACATATTTAAGACTTTATCAGGCTTACAATTGAGATGATTAAATATGAGACTTTAAGACCCCATGGAACCCCTGTGTGTTTGCCACCATGTTCATTCTCAATTGCCATCTTGACTTCTATGGTGAGTCAGGACACATTTTGAGCATTTACAGCTATATGGCGCCCTCTAGTGGAAAAGCCCTTGTTGCTGGGAGAATCTAATGTACTGTACAATTACAGCACATGCTATGAGAACAGTCCAACTGGACATCTTTGAAGGACTACCACTCACATGAGCACCAGTAATGATTCCCTTTATTTGTCTGCGCAGTTGAACCTCCCCGATAAAAGGTCTACGCATGGAGTGGCAACACTAACACTGTACATCTGCATTGGATCCTCAAGTGTTGCATAACACAAAACAGAGCCGGCACAACTGAGGGAGTGACGGGGCCCGTCACAGGCCACATTTGTAGAAAACGGCCTTCTTTAATAAGTGAGTGATTCTATCTGTGTGTCTGCTCAATTTCTTTTGTGCCATTTTAGTTTTTTTGGTTGTTGCTGTTCTTTGCCTATGAAAGCTTATCCTTGTATTTATTACTATTTTCATTATTACTATTGTTTGTTTTGGCTGTTTTTTTTCTGTACAGCACATTATGTTTTGTGCTAGAAAAGTGCTATATCATCATCATCATCATCATCATCATCATCATCATCACTTACTGAAAATTCACTTTGTCTACTTGAAATCGCGTTTCAAAAATCCCTGAAGTCAAAACTCTGCAGCGGAGCAAGTCCTGTACAGGAGAAATAGAGAGAGATACAACAGAGGTCAGGGCAAAGGGGGTGACACACACACACACACACACACACACACACACACAGTGTGTAGATACCATGAAACCACAATAAATCAAACTAATTTAACTTTATCTACACAACTTGCTTTTCCATACAGCTCAATAGCTTCACATGGATTGTTAATTATAAAAAATACATATACAGTCAGCATACTTTAACCAAAATAGGCAGCCTAAATGAGAAAGAAGACGACATCCATAGACTGGTATTACTCTCAATTGCTGGCAAAAAATGAGGCACCAACCTGATCTGTTGGAGTGTAGTCGGGTTGACTAACAGGATCAATTTTGTCCAGGAAGCTGCAGAAAGGAAGAGACAAACAGAGAGAAGAGAAGACAAATTATTACCACCATAGCTGACCACAAGTTACGAGGCACGTGACTGAGAGACGAGAGAAGGACTGTTTTAGGAGTCACAGACCCTATGCCGCCTACAGCTGATCTGGACTCACACACACAGACACACACACACACACACTCCAAGCGACCTTTGAACTCCCTGGATGTCTGTGCTTCTGCCGTTGCCATGGCAGCATCTGCCATCTTTAGAGCCAGTGGGCCTGCTGTGGTGTTGCCACGGTGGGGTAAACTGCACTGGCAGCAGCGGGACACTAGGATGCAACTTCCACAGGGAAAGTGTTACTTTTCACGCATTCTCCGTGCTGGTTGCCATAGTGAACACGCATGCATGTGTGCGCGTAACCACACACACACACACACGCTTGCAGACACACACACACACACCCGCAGACACACTTGCACGTACTACACATCACCCTCACACTCTCTTCCTGTGGTTCTCCTGTGCACACACACACAACCATACAAAGTCTTGTTGCTCACAACTTCAACAGCAAATTATGGTGCATGGAGTGAGAGTATGTATGTGTGTGTGTGTGTGTGTGTGTATGTGTGTGTGCGTGCAGGTACAGTGTTTCAGACGTCTGTATTATACGATCAATACCACAGACTACAGCAGGTTTTTGTCTTCACACCAGCCTACCACCATTTGTCATCAGACACCCAGTTTGAGCCGTGGATTTCCCCAAACACTCCTGTTGTTGTCAAAAAAACAATATATTCCTCCAACGCTTCTTTTATACGTTCAGTGGCCTTCACAGGCATGTTAGACCTTTCACTGGAATTATACTGAAAGTGTGGCAGAGCCATATTCAGCCTTAAAGAGTGTGCGTGTGTGTGTGTGTGTGTGTGTGTGTGTGTGTGTGTGTGTGTATACAGTACACACATTTGAAAGAGTAGGTGTTGTAGACTAGCAATATCTCTATCTCTATCTCGCTAAGTCTACATATGCTGTAGAACCATCTACATCTGCCATCTCCATCATCCTACAAATGTACAATATTGCCTCACCCACAAAACAAACACTACCACGAGAAAACTATGAAAACAAAGAACATTTCTATGGCCAAGAACCAGCAGATGGGAAAAGAACCAGTAAGAGCTAGGGGTGTAACGGTACACAAAAATAATATGTTCGGTGTGCGCCTCGGTTTTGAAGTCACAGTTCAGCTAATTGTTGGTACAGTAAGCCTGTTGGTATACTGATAATTATAATTTACTGACAATATAGGCATTCACTGATGCACAATGGGAAATTGTGAAAAGGTGTCAAAGGCTTTCCGAAGTTAATTAACTACACTTACATATGGTCTGCCGCTTAATGTCTGTGGGAACTCAAACGAGACACGTGCAAAAAACCCTTCTGTTGATTGTTCTTAAAGACTGCACTTGGTACATTCTGTACACATCTGTATTGAGCCTGACATTCTGTACCTAAACGGTTGGGTACACATACCTGTACCTCTACACCCTTAGTAAGAACCAGCCAGAGGTTGCGAGATATACGGGCCCCAACACAGCCATGGAAGAAAACACATTACACGGCTCCTTATATTAGCAACTTTCAGGTAGTCCGATGACCCTGTGAAGAACTGTCACAATCATTGAAAGAATTATGAATTATTATGAATTATGGCTGGATGGCTTTTCCATGCAACACTGTTGCCACAAAGCCTGTGTTGTACGTTACGGGATATGTTGTCTATGCCTCAACAGCCAATAACCTTGACCAGTCGTTCCCTCTATTCACCACCAGGTGGCGTCCAAACACAAACCAGACAGGGCCTTACACACCTATTCCAGAGTTTAACTCCCAACTGGTCAACGCTGCAATTACAACTAGGGTGTGGGATGTTAGGAGTGGTTCTCCCTGTAAGATTCAAAACTGAATATTCAACACATGGGTAAAGTTAAAAAATATGTGGACGAGTGCCACCAAAAGTGTTCCATCAGCACAGGTGTGACAGGCGCGGACAGATCGCAGGTGTGGCGGGCATGTTAACGCGCAGTTGGTTACGAACCTCTGTCACCTGTGTCACCTGTGTCTGTCTCTTATCTGGTGTGTTTGTAGTCATCCTGCTGGCCATGGGCGCAAGCAGCTATCACTAAAGTTCACCTTTAAACTTCGCCTGAACCTTTCGGTAAACAAATAGAGCTCATTTCCTATAGCTCATCTCAGTAAATGTTCAACACTTCAACCACCAATCCTCTTTGGGGTCTCTCAAGGGTCAATATTAATGCCTAACCCCTTCGATGCATATATTATATAAATGAAAGTACTCATGGTTCTTTTCTTACCACTACACAGTGAGTGCACCTTCATTAAAAACATAGCTACCTGCAGAACTCGGATATCCTTCAATGACAATTAACTCTAACAATGGCCAGAAATCCAGTGCAATTATATCCATTGAACTGCCTTGGTGGGATATTAATCTGACTGATTAATCTAATTTTCTTGACGTCTCAGGTGAAACTTGACATGTTTACAAAATGTGTATCCAAAATAATAATTAAATATAATTTACTACTGCAATACATTTTAAAACTCATTTATTGCACAAATGTTCAATGGCAGAAATGGAAGCATATGACTTAAAAGGCAGCTTAACCATAACGTGCTGAATCCATATTACATTCTCCAGCCCACTCAGAGAGACCTTTGACATTTTTCACTTTGGGAAGGAAATGTCGTTCTGTGAACAAATGTTTACCAGTTATAGTCAATAAAACCATCACCATAAAACCATCACCTCAACACTAGTTGCCATGGAAATCAAAACACAACACTCACGTTAAAAGTAGAAAATCTGTTCTCGCAAATAAAAGTTCTCAAAAGCAAAGAACTTTATGCCCCCACCCTCTACCCTTCATCTAATAACATGATGCTTTGACAGAAGTTCTAACATATTCTGTGAATTTTACTATGCTAAAATGAAGCAAGAGGCCCCTTGTGGCCATAGGTTACAGTGATTTGAGAATAGCTAAGGGGAGCTTTAGACAACGCCCCTTGGCCGTTCTAAAATCACTGGAACCTACAGCGTCATGGGGCTTGTTGCATTTTTAAAATGGTGTCATACACCTGGCAAATTTTCATAAGTAAACACACCTAATGCAATAATTCATCAATATAAATTGCCATTTTTCCGAAAAATAACCCAAAAAAGTTCTTCAGAAATAAATATTGCCAACCAACAAAAAGACGCAGCAGCTGGCTCCTCTTTGATGTACTGTATATTCACACAAATGGAATATAGTCACAGGTTAACATTTGCAAAGTTGATTTACAAGTTCTACATCAAAATCAAATATGGGGAACTATCCATTTGAGAAGTTACTGGTTTTGTTTCATGACACGTTAATGAATGAGGGACTGTCTGTGAGCGTCCTCACTTCTCTGGCCTGCCGGCAGCGATCGCCTCTGGCCCGAGGACCCTGTGAGATCCACGTCTCTCCCATGGCTGACCTATTTGTCCAGCACAGGCCAATGGGCTTGACCTTTAATGAGGAACGACGCTGTTAATTGGCTGAGAAGCACCAATCAATACTTTCCAACTTCTGAACAGCTACCATCAATGCGGCGGCCTAGTTACTGAACACCATTCAAATCCCCCATACCAACTCTAAGAGCAGGGGTCGCCTTCAGAGGTGATTTTTAAAAAAAAAAAATTTTAAGCTGCTGATCTTGGAATGGTTTATAATGCACATTTGAAATATGCAGTCATGTGTTGACATTTTAGCATAACTTTTATAATGTCTTCTGCCTGCCAGTTTAGAGCTAACCAGTGATTCACTGGAACAGGGATAGCAAGTGCGCTACTACACACACACACACACACACACACACACACACACACACACACACACACAAACACACACACATACACACAAACACACACAGAAACATACACCCCTAAAAACACACAAATACGGACACACACACACACACACACACAGAGAAGATCTGAAGTTAAAAGTTCATTTCACAGAAAGAAAATATTTCCCCTTTTGTCACTTTGAGATGTTCAATTGCAATATCATACAAATATTGAGACAAGATGCAGCTGTAGGGTCAGTGAAAACAACCTGGTGTTCAGAGAGTATTCCAGGAACATACTAGGGCTTGTCGGGGATATTCTAGGAAGTTCAGGGCTTAAACGGGCTCCTTCACAATGAATGATGGAATGCCAAGATGTTCAATAATTCACAAGTATGTGTGAGTGTCAGATCAACAACAAATGAATAACAGCAAAGAACAAAATAAGGGCTACTTCACTATCTATCACACACACACACACACACACACACACACACACTCACACAAATACAGTATAAGCTAATACAATGGGTTTGCTCAGTTTTTCCTTCAACTTCAAAAACTCCCTTAAAAGTTAACGGTCCCTCACTTTGTGTGTGCTTTTGTGTGTGTGTCTGCATGCATGTGTGTGTGTGTGTGTGTGTGTGTGTGTGTGTGTGTATGTGTGACCAAGCTATGTTGTGCACACGTGTGAGGCATTCTTTTCCAATTTTGAAAATATCTCCGAAAACACAGAGACTGTGACTAGGGGCTACCAAACATGTCCAACAATGGTAAATATTCCAAGCAACATCTGGCCACGAAAAAATCCACTGCGACAGCCACATAAACATGTGATGCAACCAACACCAAGGATTTATTTCAATCACCTCAAAAAGCCTCCCCACTCTTTCCCTCCCTCCCTCTCTCTCTATCCTTCTCTCACCTTCTCCTCCTCTTCTCTGTTTTATTCTGCCTTTCCCCCCGCAGACGGTGAGTTTATATCAGGGAAGACGAGGCCATTTTGCATCTTGACAGATACATTAAACAGATGAGGACCGGCACCTCGAAACCCCTAACCCCCCCTCCCCTCCCCATCCAACCACCCAGCTGGAGGAGGAGGGGGGCAGCAGGCCTTAAAATAGCCCCTGGGAATGAGGAGTCCTTAGCCTAGGCCAGACTACACAAGCCAGCCCAGGGTAAACACGAGCGCTAGCCCGTACCTGGACACGCCAGACGCCCATGAGCCTGGGGCCTCTGGCTAGAGAAGCTGGGCCCTTCTGGAAAACCCTCATGTTTACAAGCACACTTTGAGCAACCACTGCACTAAGTTGAACACCCCCCCCCCCCCTTTCCTTTCAGAGAGGGGGTAGGGAGTGGTGGGGAGGGATAGGGGAGGGGGGGGATATTTTTGGCAGGAGCATCATGTCCAACAGATAAACAAGCTAAAAATGGACCCCCTCCTTCAAGTACAGTTGGCTATTTATGGACGTGACTTCGGTCATTGTTGAGTGTCACACGTGTGAGGTTAGGATCCATTTCTAAGATGCCATTTTGACTTCTTGATGTCTTTCAAACCTACTTGAGTCGCTTCACAAACACTTATCGAAAATGACTTCCCATTCAATAAGGTATAGGCTACACACACACACACACACACACACACACCAACATCATGGTACTGTACATATTCTCGGTGGCGAACAAATACATAACTCAAGCACAACCAACCGCTTCCTTCTTCAAAGCTAAGCAAGAGAAAAAGATTTGCCAATTCTCAGTTTCATATTCTCTTCTAACAGCCCAACTGTTTTAACTGTTAGGTGCAAGGATATAAAGGTAGCATGGCGATAAACAAAACAAAACAACAAAAAAAGATAAATAAAAATAAGACCGTGCCTTGCCATGCATGCTACATTTCGCTATTGCACGGGGTCATGTGGTCACTTGCCCGAACGGGCAGGAGAGCTGTGTTTAGATCTATGTGATGCCAGTGGTGACCACACCACGCTAAACCACAGACCATCCTGCAGCTCCATGTGTGATCCACCACCACTTCCACTCCATGAAACCGGGGGGCGTAGTCCAAGTATGCGGTTTAACTACAAATCTGGGTACATTCAATCAAAAGTAACGTCCCTTCAGGCCCTTCCTACTCGGAGGTTTACCACTTACGCTATACCCTCCCTGAGTTAACGGAGCCAGATTTGCTAACAACAGATTTGCTAACGCTAAGCTAACACTCCCACAGCAGGCTGGGTTAATGCGTGAGGCTGAGAGCAGTGAAAGTGTCAAACCTTCCCAAATACCCCGAACAGGAACAGGAAGTCTCAGACCATTACTGGCCCCAGCTAGTGCCCTGACCTCTGACCTTTCACAAACCTCCAGCATGATACTCTGTTGCAGAGCAGTGTGTGTGTGTGTGTGCATGTGTGTGTGCATGGGGGGGGGTATGGGTAAGTAATTTTAAGATGCTATCATATGTCATACAAACACTCACTCTCTCTTTCTTACAGGATGGCGCTTACCCAAGAGGTGTGTGTGTGTGTGTGTAGGATATCCTTTTCCCTAACAGAAAAAAAACTGACAGAAGGGCGTGAGGAGGAAAGAGAGAGCGAGCGAGCGAGCAAGAGAATGAAAGATATAACAAGGAAGACAGACAGTGAGAGCAAGATAGAGAGAAGAAACAGAGAAAGATAGAGAGAGAAAGAAAGAAAGAAAGAAAGAAAGAAAGAGAGAGAGAGAAAGAGAGAGAGAGTTTAGTGGCCAAGTGTCTGCTTCGGGCTGCAGCTGTGTCCCCATGGTAACCCCATCTGAATTGTTGATAGGGCTCCTCCTCTTCCTCTCTTCTACAGAGAGAACCTCCTCCCCTCCCACACACCAACACCACACACACTGAAACATCCGGTCAGTGACCGATACACACACACACACACACACACACACACACACACACACACACACACACACTGACATCTGACATACTGGGACATCAGCTTTGTGTGTGTGTTAGTGTGCCTGTCTGTGTGTGTGTGCGTGTGTGTGTGTGTGTGTGTGTTCGTGTGTGTGTGTGTGTGTTATGTGATTCAAAGGCACACCCTGGTTGGCCAGACACAATGTACTGAGTTTATATGATTTCACAGGTATCCTTCACCAAGAGCACATTATAAGGACACTACCGCAATAAAGAGTAGAGCAGAACGAAAGAGAGAGAGAGAGAGAGAGAGAGAGAGAGAGAGAGAGAGAGAGAGAGAGAGAGTGTGTGCTCG
>NC_085012.1:12077622-12112622 GCF_963854185.1 Sardina pilchardus
CACCCTCCACCCCCCGCCCGCCGCCCCCGTCAATGGCGGTCTTGTCTGAGGTATTCTTGGACTACTGTACATAGGCTAGAAGGGAGGTTTGCCATGCTGGCCTGTCATGGAGACTCACATGCTTAGCCAAAATCCATGGCAGTCTCAGCTCCACCCCGCATTACAATACACACAGACACACACACACACACACACACACACACACACACACACACACACACACACACACACACACACAAAAAGTCTATACAAAGACTACAAAGGTAGATACACTTTCCCAAATCCCACAATCCATTATGCCAAAAACAGAGGCTTTAGCATTTGGCAAAACACCTCATAGAACTGCACCAACGACATATAAAACCCTAACCAACAATATGAGAACGTTCCCAGCACTACAATTCCCAGAATGCCTCTCACCAGTAGAAAAAAAAAAAAAAAAAAAAAAACAGCCTGAAATCTGAGATCTTAAGGAAGGTCGGGGGCAGGGCTTGCCGCCGAGGGAAAAGCTGCATGTAAACATTAATGTCGTTTACTCGCTGCGGTCGTTTATGGGCCGTCTTGCGGTGACACTACTCCCGAGCGCAACACACACCCATAATGCCGGCTTAACCAGCTCTCGTCGACCAGAGGAGGCGGTCGAGGTCAGCAGGCAGCGGCTGGCGCTCCATACTCTCAGCTCTATCTTCCCATGACTAATTAAACAGCACGGTGAACACTGGCACCACTGTTAAAATGAATGGAAGCCTGCCTAGTCTTGGGTAACATATAAGGCAAACGACGACATGACCCACTTCCAAGCACGGACGCCACTCGGAAGGTGACACTGGAAAGCGAGAAGTTATAAAAGTTAAACACAACAAAGTTGGATTTAGGAGTTAGATGAGTGTCAGAGTGATTCGACCGTCCATTGTATAATACACTTCGATGCTTTATTTGTTTGGTTTGGTCTCTAAACCCTCATCTGTATAATGCTGAAGTTATAATGTCCGACTTGTTTTTCTGTTCTATTGATATTGACTTACAGGGCGCAGCAGCAGTTGCCTAAATGGCAGGAGCCCACAACAGCTTGTCCATGTCAACTTGAGAGGTTAGCTGGAAAAGTGCAGAGTAGCAGCCAGTCAACACACAGTGTCTGGTCAAACATGCTATTAAGTTTATGCTCAAGTAGCAAAAAAAGGAGTGTCCCTATGTGTTTCAATTTGTTTGTTTGTTTGTGTGTGTGCTTGTGTGTGTGTGTGTGTGTGTGCTTGTGTGCATGTGTGTGTGTGTGTGTGTGTTTAGATAAAGACCCAAAGAGTGGTGTGACTGAGGTCTCTGAACAGAGTGGTCTTTGTGGGTGCTTATCACACCATACCATCAGCCGTTCCTTCTCTTTTCTGCAGAAGAGGAAACCAGGAAGTGTGTTCACGAGCGCACATAAATGCTAAGCTGTTAGCCTAGCAGTCACACCAAAGGATCAACAACACGCACACCCTCCTTCCTTCCTAACAGAGCAATTTAGTATGTGTGCAGTGCACACTTTAACAGCCATAACAGCCAAGCTATAATCCTTTGAGCGAAAGTTTACTTAAGTTTGTCTAAAGCACTGCAGTGACCGAGATTAGGGTGGGTCTCTCATATCAGTGAGCACACAAAATCTGGGTGTCACACGACACGGGGCATGGACACTGCTTGGCCACACTGTGCATGATTTCATAGCTGGAACTGTCTTTTCTGATTAAATGTTCTAAATGAAATGCTGTTGCAAATGCTAAACTAGCCCATGCCAGTCTAACTGTTCGTGGCTTCGAAGAGCTGGACACATCTCAACTGTCACTGAGCCTATGTCACTGAGTGAGAGATGAAACTCCTTTAAACTACAGTCATTTCCCGCATACAAGCCGCATTGTGTATAAGCCGCAGGACAGTGTTTTATGCAAGTTAAAAGACACAAAACCAAACCATATTAATTAACCCCTGTGTATTCACCTCATAGCTGAAGAAATTTAGCAAAATCAATGTATCAATCAAAACCGCAGCTAATAGTCTGGAAATTACGGCATGTTAGGATATGTCCATGTCCATCTCAAGAGAGGTGTCCTGACTGTTTAATAGGACCACCATCTTGAGATGTTTACTTGCTAGCAAAAATTAGCAATCCCACAGACAATCATATTTCCTGTACAGCAGCAGTTTCCACGCTGGCTGTATGGGTATTCAGAGGCGGGGGCAGCTGGAAGCTAGTTTGCAGTAACGTTAGCGGATAGCTTATGGCTGCTCGGAGGGGCCACGTGAGCTCAAAAACATGCCCAGGAGTCATCTCTTCGACGCATCAGCTCCATATGTCCCTCCACCCCCAATGACCCACAACACACTGTTCAGGAGCCACATTCCAATGGCCCAGAATGGACGGCTAAATATAGCGCTCAATCAATTCAGACATGGGCGCAAAAGGGCCAAGCTTAGAAAATTAAGGACTGAAAAAAAGATTGAAGGAATGTGTGTGTGTGTGTGTGTGTGTGAGGGGGGGGGGGGGACCACAAAAAAAAAAAAACAAGAAATCGGCAATTCCAAAGAACAGAAGCAAACACTGAGGTGAAACACAGACAATGAGATAACAGCGCGTCGGAAGAGAGATGGTGAACTTGGAGAACACATGTTCAGTGGTTCCGTATCGACTAGTAATGGGACAGTGGGATGTCGATACACACATCCTCTGTGATACAGCTATTTGGAATGATCTGGAATGAGTTTGCGGCGCCCACTGTCCACTTCTGGTTGGGAGCCCGGGCCAAATGAGCATTATGTCAACAGATAACGGAAAGGCTGCCGACGACTAGGCAGAGTTTGAGTTTGAGTTTGAGATTGTGTGTGTGTTGTTGACACTGTGCGCTGTGTGTGTGTGTGTGTGTGTGTGTGTGTGTGTGTGTGTGTGTGTGCGTGTACATTATGCCGGTTTTTCATACTTTGATGGCAAAAGGCCATGCTACCATTCCGTGTGACATCACTTTCACAACACCATCTATTACCCCATGGTCTAATAACAACACCACACTAGACACCGCAAAGGGACTATATCGAGCATGACTACCAGGAATAGCCATCTTATAGCATCCAGATAAAGTTCTGATAACAGGGACTGATTCTAAGTAGCAGTACTCAGATAGGGTAGAAGCAAGAAACAAGAAAATTCATCCGGTCGGCACAAAATGAGACAGAACACAGTGCGAACAACCATTATCTACGGTAGATAGATAAACCTCACATAAACACAACAGGCCTGTGTGCCTTATTATTTTTTAAATAATATCCATAACTAGCTAGTCTAGAAAAAAGGCTCTCCATGTTTCAACACCACTGTCACTACACCCACCCCAACAAACCCTTCTTAAGATGAATACTGCTTTAAAGTCGACAACAAAAGATCTCTAAATGATTCCTACATTAACCATACTTGAGGGTTTGAACAGAGCGCCGACCAGGATATCTTTTTAATCTCTACTGTAGGTTAAGATAACTCTAATGTGATGTCTAAAAAGTTACTTGTACCCTCTCCACTCAAACACACAGTCAAACACACACACACACACACACACACACACACACACACCATCAACAGCAGATGGCAGGGCAAGAGGCAGGCCGTAAGGCTGGGCTACTGGTGAGTACGCAATGGCTCTGTCAATGGAAACGAGATAGCCTCACACACGGCGGCACATGCACACGGTCGTCCGGCGGCCCAGTGCGTCATGGCATCAAGCGATACGGCGCGCGACGCAACACAGCGCTCACTCACTCACTCGCTCGCGTGGGTGGGTAGCGGTGGAGGGCGGGGGGGGGCTGGGGGGGGGTGGTTGGGGCAAGGAGAGCCGCCAATGCAAACACACTCATAGAGAAGCGCGTGAGAGCGGCCAGCGGAGTGCCGGGATTGGACGAGACACACCTCAGCTGTTTCAGCCATAAGCGGTCACTTCCTAGGAGGAAGTGAGGTAAAGAGAGAGAGAGAGAGGTAAAAAAAATAAAGAAATGGGAAAGAGACAGCGAGAGACAGAAAGAAAGAGAGAGAGAGAGAGAGAGAGGGAGACAGAGAGAGAAAAGGAGAGAGAGACAGACAGACAGGCAGGCAGGGAGCCAGATGGAGCGAATAGACAAACAGAGAAGGGAAAAAAAGAGAGAGAGAGAGAGATAAAGAGGCAAAAGCAAAAACACTCAAGAGCAAAGTAGACAACGATGCAAAAAGAGGGAGGGAAGACAGGGGAAGACAGACAGACAGACAGACAGACAGACAGAGACGGGAGACAGTCCCAAGATGGATGGCGTCACACTTTCACGAGGCACAATAGTGGGAGACACCCCCGCAGTAGTAGATTAGATGAGAACAGTGTGTGCCGGCCTCACGGACACGTGTGGAATGGGGCTGTTTGGAGACGCCGCCGCTACCAGCGCCCATCAACCGCTACAGTCAGACCAGCAGAGTCTCATCTCTCTCTCTCTCTCTCTCTCTCACACACACACACACACACACACCAATACATACACACACACACACACACACACACACACACACACACACACACACACTCATACACATTACACACACACACACACACACACTCATACACATTACACACACGCACTCATACACATACATACACACACACACACACACACACACACACACACACACACACTCATATACACACACACACACACACTGTCTCTTTAGGGCTGACTTCATAGCTTCAATGAGGCTCAAGAGAAAACCACCCGTTCACATACACACACACACATACACTAACCCACACACACAGAAATACACTCTGTAGCTATACCTACAAACACAGGAAGCAATGATGAGCATTCTTACATCACCCTGGGTAACCACTTACGTCCCCTCGCAGTAATCCCTGTCGACTTGCCTGTGACTGCAAACACGCACACACACACACACAAACACAAACACACACCTTCCCAGTGCAACCAGCTTGACTTCTCTGGCAAGAGACATGAGGAGAGTAACAAAGACACAACAGGGACTGAGCCCACGGTTGATATGACAGCACTGTCAGTAGACGGAAACTGCTAGAAACGCACTGGGACCTCCAAAGTCTATGCATGAAAAGTCTGCACAGACACACACTCCCTTTCTCACACACACACACAAACACATTAATATCTACCCGAATCAACACAATTTGAACTTAAAATGAAACGCTCTATTGTCTCAGTGTAGTGTAAGTGCTTGAGTGTGTATACTCCATATTAGGTATGAGTGTGTGTGGGTTATTGTAAGATTGTATGCATGCACATACTGTATGTATGTACGTATATATACATACACACTGTATACACACACACACACACATTTGCATATATATATATATATATATATATATATATACATTTGCATATATATATATATATATATATGTACAGTAAGCATATGAAAGCTTTACCTACAATCACAGAATAACCTGTCAACTAGACTTGGCATGTGAATTAACCAGGGACACTCTAGGCTTCTAAAGGAAGGCAATAAAGCATGTCAGTCTCTGAAACCAAATCCCATGTAACTGTATCTGAAGACAGGACGCAGCTCAGAGAGTAGAATAGCCCTGCATATGAGCACATCGCAATGGCCTTTCATTAAAATCCAGCTCCCCCTAAGGGCACGGAGAAGAGCTGGTCAGTGGCCATGGCAAGCCTAAACATGGCAGAACTGTAACACGCATACATACATACATACATACATACATACATACATACATACATACATACATACATACATACATACATACATACATACATACATGGGACTTTCTATACAGCAAGCCCAGAAAACCAAAATGGTTTACTACATCGGGTTAAAGGCAGAAGTTTGAAGCTGAGGCGGTTTTGGGGGGGGAGATGACTTACTACTGTGCACAGTCGATGAGCTGGTACTCGTTGGAGCGTTCGAAGCATGCTTTCACCCCCTCGTCTTCCCACAGATGCTTGGCATGGTCGAAGAACTCCTGTGTGAGGGAAAAGAAAAAAGGGAAAACACAGCACAGAAAGTTACATTAGGGAATATCAGCCATCTGAGAGCAATTAAAAACACATCTAAACGTGGACTTTTCAGTCAAATCCACCCAAACACATCTACCTTGTTTAGCCTCAGTGCTCACATTACGGTTAGCATTATCATTCTCAAAAGAGGTTCCTAAGAGGAACCGTCACAGTCACGGTTTCTTTGATGAAAGGTTCTCTGTAGAACATATCCGACAGGCTTTTGCCTTTGCATTTCATTACAAACTCCTAGAACAGGCCTTTCCCGGTTAATTTACAAAGATAAAGTAAAGAGGCCCTACTAACCGGGCTGTTCCCATGTCCAACAGAGGAAACCCATGATTTGCATGTTAGTATACATTCCATATTAAGTTTTAAAAACAACAGATTGGCGGTCTTATCACATGGTGTATTTGCCTTTGCTTCTTCGCACCACCGCTAACTGTGTTCACTTTGGCCTGTCTTTTTGGTAGGAGCAGCTCAGTTGTCTTTACCGGGGGGGGGGGGGGTATTCCGTGGTTTAGTGACAAACCTGAGTAAGTGAACTCAGAGTAAGTGGTTAACCTCCTGCAACAAGAACCCAATGGCATTGTTTTATTAGGAGAACAATGCTGTACAGCTCTTCTGTTAGGAGGTTTACCACCACTTACTCCAAGTTAACTTACCCAGGTTTGTGACTAAACCACATACTTGGAATACCCCCCAAATCCATTTCATATCCATGTTATCTACAGAATTAATAGCCTCCTGCCTGCCAATAAGAACATATTTGTTGTTGTCTCCAGAGTATAAAGTGCATTAACATGACATAATAATGATGTCCAACAAGAGGCTGAGAGACCTGGCATAATGTGTGGAATGATTTCATGTAAATCATAAAAGTATTTCAATGTATATTTGCATTTGGTGCATAAACATGGCGTTCACAGTGGAAAGCATCAATGGAGAACTTAGACAATCATATTCGACTTGTTGGAGATGTTTGCATCTTACGCACACGCACACACACACACACACACACACACACACACACACACACACACACACACACACACACACACACACACACACACACACACACACACACACACACACACACACACACACACACACACACACACACACACACACACACACACACACACACACACACACACACACACACACACACACACACACACACACACACACACACACACACACACACACACACACACACACACGCACGCACACACATTGCCGTCTCTCACTCCAGTGGGAAAAGATGAGCAAGAGGGCAGAAGGGAGGGCATAGGGGAGGAGGATTCAGGAGAAGAGAGTGAGGAATTGAGGAAGGGATGGATAGAAGGTAAGACAGAAACAAGGAGGAAGAGAGAGAGAGAGAGAGAGAGAGAGAGAGAGAGAGAGAGAGAGAGAGAGAGAGAGAAGGGAGGGGTGGATTCGGAGAAGGAGAGAGTTGTTTTTCCCCCCTGGTCTTCCTTTGAGAGTCGAGTCTGGCGTTGGATAATGAGTCCCCCAGTGGGGTCATCACATAATAACCACAAAATACAGGCAAACAAACCGCCACTGAAACACAAAAACAAACGGCCACGCCGGCAACGCAAACAACACACCGCCACCACTCCCACCACTGTACCGCTGTTCACCGCCCACCACCAAGCTAACCCCCACGCCCCCCCCCCCACCCCCCAAACCCTGAACATGGTGACCAAACACCTAAACAGCCGCAAACAATACACTCTCGGGTGAGGGAAGAAAGGAATAAACCCAGAGACATAGATATAAGAAAGCTAGATACATGTACATTGGCCTCCAAAATGTAAGTAAATAGCACCGCCATCTTGGTGGGGGCAACAACCAAGCGAAGGCCAATGGAGAAACAGGTGTCTCTGATTGGTAAATCAGAAACGTGTCCCTGATTGCCGGGAAGTGTTGCCTGTAGACAGTAAGGTGTTGCTCCAGGCAATCTGGCGGCTGCATTGACGTATTCCACTTAACAGAACTTGACAGACAATGTGGCATCTAACTTTCTAGAACAGAACTCGACAGACAATGCTGTATCTAACTGTCTAGAAAAGAACTCGACGGACAATGCTGTATCTAACTTTCTAATGTCTATAGGCTACCTAACACGTTTCCTGTTATAAGCGTCTGACAGTTAAAAAGCATGGCATAATTAGTCTAGAAACAAATATATTGAACAGATCTACAGTGTCTTGAAACAAGTGCAATAAGACCAACTGAAAATGAAACCTGGCGTTTTTCTAGGCTGATTTGACATGGAACTACACCCTCATCTGGCGTAATAATCAAGGCACGTTGCAAACGTACTGTACCATGGGTGCAGTCACTGCAGTGATATCACGCAGCATCTGAAAATAGTCCCCATAGACAACAAGCAATAGAAGTGCCTGATATCACTGCGCCCATGGTAGGTTTGCAACTTGCCTTGATTATTACGCCAGATGAGAGTGTAGTTCCATGTCAAATCAGCCTAGAAATCTTAGTCACTTTTAAACATGATGCTAGCAGGCGAGATGCTACTGGTCTAATCCGTTTCAATGATCTACGCTAGGCTGAAGCTAAAAGTTGTATCGCTAGACTCACAGAATGGCTGAATGAACGGGAAAAAGGTAAATATCAATTGTTTTGCTCGAGGGGAGGTGGAAAATTAGCTTATTTCCAAATATGGCAGAATATCCCTTTAAGGCGGGGCATATCGCAATGGAAAGCAGTTTGGCATAACGCAGTGGAAATAGCCGAATCCTTAAGAAGCAGTGGAGAGTTTGGGAGGGGTTTAGGTTTGTAATCTTCCTTCTTTAACTTTCACACAACTGTACACCAGTATCAGCCTTGTCGTGGCACTGTGTCTACATGACACAAAGCTGTTTATGGAGGCGTTTGATGGGATGCAAAGTGAAGTGATCCAAACAGACTCAACGACTGCTGCTTCCCCAGAGAAGGCAAACCTCAGTCTTATCTACCTCGGCAGAGCCTAACATAACTCACTCTGAGCCAAGCCAGGAGCTAAATGAAATCTACCACGAAGGGAGGTTTTGCTATCGATGTGGCCTATTCGTACGTAAACTATTTCAAGCCGTTGGTTGGTCTTCCTGCACACACTCGCAGGCTTCGGTTGAGGCCCTTAGCTCAGTCATACTGAAGAGTCAAAGCAGCTCTCTACATGCAAAGCACCCCCAGTGCAGTACAGCCACTTCCTGGTCCGGTGTGATGAACTCACTGGTAAAGCAGGAAGTAGCAGAGGAGGAGGAAAAAAGAGGCAGAGGAGTGGCAACTTTTCCCAAACTATCTTTCGGTTTGATACTCTATCACCCTCTGACTCACTATCTGTCCAAAAAAATGCAAGAACGTCAAGCCAGTGCGTACAAATGTTTCCATTTGGAGACCTTTTAACCTTGACCGTGTGTTACTTTTGTCATTTAGTTTCAGTGCAATTTGTAAGACTGTGTAGAACACAAAAGACTCATTGGTTCTATTCAAATACAGTACAAGAGCAATGTTCTAGACTGTGAGGCATCAGAAATGTTACGCCACAGAAAGAAACATTGTGCTTCTGTTGCTCTGTCTCCATTTTCCCAAAAGTTGGGGAGCAACCTTGAGGACAGTGCCAGTTCTAGGCGAAGGTTGGCCATTTCTCAGCAGATACACTGACCCAAATCAAATAAATCACCACAAAATAGCAACGACAACAAAAAACTCTGTTGGGTGAAATATGTTGACAATTAGTAGGCGGGTGATACCCAAACACATTGTGAAACGTAAATATGCGTGATGCACACCACACACTCCAGGAAATCTCTGATCCAATGGGATGACTTACGTGCCAAGAGTTACCCAGACAAAAAATGACAAACAAACAAACAAACAACAAAACAAACAAAAAAAGAAAAACACCTAAAAAACATAAGAGAGAGCGCGCGCGTGCGAGCGAGCAGCGAGAAAACAAATCTGCAAATCTCTAACGACCACAAGTAGCCTCTCACCTGCCAAGCTGCACTCTCTACCTGAGCTTTCATTAGCGACAGGGTGTTGGCAAAAGAGTCATTAGGTGGCGGTTAAACACAGCGCGCCTCGGCGCGCGTCCCCCGGGCCCGGCTAATGAAAGCCTGAGCTGCGCTGCGTCGGGACGCGGTTCCTGCGCGCTGTCACTGGCACCAGTGGAACGGCTCCTCTGGGGCAGCATGTGATACATGCAGACATGTACACACACACACACACACACACACACCATGTACACACAAACACACATACACGCCACACACACACACAGGCACACCATGTACACACAAACACACAAACACACGCCACAGACACGCACACACATACACACATAGGCACACCATGTACACACACACACACATACATACAGAAGCAAACCATGTACACACACACACACACACACCCCATAGACATAGACACACACACACACACACACCCCATAGACATAGACACACACACAGGCACACCATGTACACACACACACAAGCTAGGCATAGATGTGCACACGCACACTAGGATGAACTAATACACACATATGTTCACATACAATAACACACAACCTCTTGCCCACTCTGTGTATGTTGCATAAGAATAGGATAAACAGGGGGGGTGGGGTGGGGTGGGGGAGCAGAAGTGCTGCCTTCCTGTTGTGACTAAAATGCTAGCATTATGACTAGTATGGAGTCACAATCCTTTGATACACTCACATGAAGTGCTTTCAGACAGCAGGAATCTGTCAGGAATAACATGCTAACATGCTAATGCATAAAATCAACGACCAAAACATGTAAACAGTACACATTTTCCTTGGTACCAAGTATCTCTCTCTGTAAGGGGAGTTGATGGCTTTTATAGTTGTGGCAGTACAATGCTTGGTTTGACATTCAACTGTGACAACCACGTGGGCCATACTTCCTGCACATATTGACATTTTGCACGTCTCTCGAGCTGTGGCTAACCATGAAATTTACAAGCCAAGTGAACGTATGGTTATATTGAATGTATGAACGCATAATCCATACATACATGTATCCACGTACTGTAACAGAAGTTCTTTGTTTGTGACACAATGTAGACTCTCCACGTGTACAGATAGTCTGAAGGTAACATATGCAACCAAACAAAAAACAAAACAAACTTTAAATTTCAATGCTTGCCTCTGAGATATTTCACCTATTTAGAGCTCACATTCAGACTGTTAAGACGTATGTCAGACTATCTCAAAAGGGTCTGACAGGCCTCTGAGGGTGTTGCACTAAAGGCGAGAGGGTGAGACTAAAGGCCTTAAGCCTGCAAACATTAACAGACAGATTTGCATGATGGTCCATGTATGGCTACTGCCTGAACCCTCTTCCTGGCTCTCCAGTAACTTACTCACACACACTCACTCTCTCTCTATCTCTCTCGCTCTCTCTCTCTCTCTCTCTGCCCCTCTCTGTCTCTCTCCTCACCTGTACCCCATATCTCTTAAGCTCAGTCTCAATGTCTGCCGTGAAGGACGCTTTGTCTAGACATCTCCAACGCTCATCTGATGATCTAGAAAAGACTTCCTGGGCCCGACCTCCACCAAGACGACCATCACTCGCAGAGACCACAGACTAAGAGTGAGAGACTAAGCAACCATAGATTCCACAACTCTGAAGTTACAACTGTGAGATTAGAGAGAGAAAAGGTCCTATCCTCTTACCGACAGGCCAACGGCTAACAAACAGGGCTGTGATCACGAATGTCTATTTGTTTACTGGGAGGTGAAATTGAATGTCAACTAGCCACTGCAACCAGTGGCAGGAAAAGAATAGCCTAATGTTAATGACTCGTTTGGTTTATCTACAAGTTTGTGCGTCTGTATGATACTAGTGCACTCTCTCACTCCCTGTCTTTGTGTGTGTGTGTGTGTGCCTAAGAGAAAGAGAGAGTGAAACTGAGTATGTGTGTGTGTCTGACAGAGAGAGAGAGAGAGAGAGAGAGAGAGAGAGAGGGAGAGAGAGAAAGACTGAGTGTGTGTGTGTGTGTGTGTGTGTGTGTGCGTGTGTGTGTCTCCTCAGGGCCTGAGCTGAGGGAGGCTTGTGACCCTCTGAGAATAGGCCCCCTGTACAGTTTACAGGCCTGTGGAGACCAGCAAGGAAAGAAGGAGGGACAGTCGGAAAAAGACAGAAAAAAACAGCAAGATAGAAAGAAAAGGAGAGACAGAGAATGAAAGAGAGATATAAAACACAGAGAGAGCAAAAGAATGAGAAACTAAACAAAAGAATAGTGTAAATCAGAAGAAATAATACTAAACAAAAGGGGGACTATGTTAAAAAAAAGAGTCAGAGCGAGTGAGTGAGACAGAGAAAGAGAGATAGAGAGAGAGAGACAGAGAGAGAAAGAGAGAGAGAGAGACCAATGAGATCTCTCTCTTCAGATTCCCTTCACAAGTTGTTGCTGATGGCTTCCCCTACCTCCTACCACTACATGAGGACCTAATCGCTCCCTCTGTGTAAATCTGGAGAAACGAGACACTTTTGTACGTCTTCACCACTGCTGTGTGCCCATGATCGTATTATCTGCAAGAATGACTAAGCTCTTAGCAGAACGTACGAGGAAAATATAGAACAGGCTAGTGGCACAATAACGCATAAACAAAGGCTACATTAATTCATTTCAGTCTACTTAGCCTGGGTTACAATGATAATTAAAGAGGACTGTGTCTATAAAAGTTCATACCAATCAACAAATACATAACTACTGTCACATAGCATCAAAACAGTCACACAGTTAGCATCCACTGGCTCCCAGCACCCTGGTGCCAAAGTCTACAAAAATGGCGTTAGTCGATTTACTGATTTTAGTGTCAATACCCCACTGATGGTATTCCAGTGAGCCACTCAGCTGTTAATGCAACTATAGATTTAATTTTTCTCACGTGCCCTTTCCCCTGAGCCACACACACTCACAAACACACACACACACACACACACACACACACACACACACAGCGGATATCAATCATGTGAGTAGTCAGACCGGTGGCACGAGAGTGTAGTTAGACGAGACTCGGTCATTACTAGAAGACCTCAAAATGTGGATGCAAAGTGCAGTGGACACTGGGCCACACAGATCCACATATTCAGGCATTTGTCAACAAAAAAAAAACCCTTCCACCTTAAGTTATTATCGATGTTTATCTGATGCTTTTATTGATGTGGTTGATGTGGGTGACGACGAGCCCGGGCCACAAAGGGGAGTTTGCAAACAGGCTACCCAGAGATAGCCAAGCGATGCGGGCAAGCAGACTTGAAACGCAGGCCTGATCTGGGAGAGGGCCGGGCTAATTCCCTATATCAAAAGCCCTGGCTGTGGAGCCAGCCCCCTTGCTTTGTACGCGGCTAAGCCCTCAGCCAGCGTGTTTACTAACAAAAATCGATGCCGCATTACATAATAAGCTTAATTAATGGAGCCCGTGCCACAGCCAAAACAACTGACTGCCACCGTCCATGTTTTGACAAACAGGGCACAGGATCACCAGTAAGATGAGAACACATGCGAACCACACACACACACTCACACAGACACACACAGACACACACACTCACATCACATCACATAACAGAACAAACACATTCTCTGATGTGCCCTCAAGAGGTTAGAAATAGAAAAGACAACAACTAAATCAGAACTCATAAAACACATGAAACTGATCATGGTGTGAGAAATGTATGACCCAACTAGTAAATAGTAAATAAACAACCAACAAACAAGGGATTACATAACGCCTAGTTAAGCGCCATCCTTTCTGTGCACCACACAAAGGAGGTGAGAGTTTTGGATTCACAAAATGATTTCCTTCCTTTCGTCTCTCTAAGTTGTGTGCAGAAGAGAGAACATGGGAAGTGGAGCGTTTACGACCCCACAATAACTCTTTTGCACTCTCTCACACTGTGGATATCATTAGCGCTACTCTAACAGTAGTATTTAAAACTTTGCTTGTGCTGGGGTAGCAATGGTGGTCTTATTTCAATATTTCTACATGCTCATAAATTCAAAAACAAACAATTTTCCTGATCAGGTAAACATTTACCATCTCAACATTGTGTATGTTTTTTTTTCCAATGAGGATAGACTTCACTCATTTCATGGAGGATAGATTGCATTAGATAACAGGACCAACACACGCACACACACACACACACACACACACACACACACACACACACACACACACACACACACACACACACACACACACACACACACACACACACACACACACACACACACACACACACACACACACACACACACACACACACACACAATGTGCAAACACACATACAAAGAGCGACCCTTGCACTGAACTCATTCATTTCCCTGCAGCACAGGTTACCGGGTACGGGCTATTTTAGCACAAAAAGAAGTGACTGTTAAGCTCTTTCGTAACTCCACGGCAAGAAACAAGCCCGAGCCTTGTCTGCGCATCTCTGACCCACCAAAAACACAGACGATGGGTCGCTTGCTCCTCTGGGAGGCACAGAGAAAAGGCTTTGATTCAAAGGAGGTCCACACTCCACAAGACAAGCAAATCAATTACTCGGAGTCCTTCTAGGAACGTCACAGAAGCTACGTCTGACAGATGTGGTGAAATCTCCCTGCAGGATCTCCTAGAGCAGTTCCGGCTTCAAGCATGACAAACAAGACCCCCCCCCCCCCCTTTCATACACACACACACACACACAAGTCCCCACCTCCCAAAACTAAACACCTCTAGCGGTACACTGACAACACCTCTGTGTCACTGTACCTGGAGTGTGGTCAGGTCAAATACTGAAAAAGTGAGAAAAAAATATTTACAAATAAAAAAAAAAGAGTGGCATGAGGATCATCAATACATATTACAGTATTATGTGCGAACACTACCATAAGATTTGATGAACAAAGTGGGCAAAATGAACAGTGAGGAGAAGGAAATTAAAAGCAGCCTTGCATGTTTCCCCAGCACTGATGCCTCGCAGGAGACAACCAACAACAGGAATGAGGTCAAGCCATCTGATGGCCAAGAGACACACACACACACACACACACACACACACACACACACACACACACACACACACACACACACACACACACACACACACACACACACACACACACACACACACACACACACACACACACACACACACACACACACACACACACACACACACACACACACACACACACACACACACACACACACACACAGCAATTGCAACTGCAACTGCAACCAATGTTGCCTTTTTTTTACATGAAGCTCAAGTTGAAGTTTTTCTACTACTGTGGCCATTCTTTCCTCCTTTCCTCTCTTTCTTTCATTCTTTTACACTCTCTTTTTATCTATCTTTCATTCTTTCTTTCATTCCCGAACTCAGATTAGCGACACAAAGTGCTGGTGTTAAAGTTAGCACACTATATGCTATCAGGCACAGTGTGTGAGGCTGTGGGGTCACATGATGTCTCCATTTGTGAGGCCCTGCTATTCTGCACTGCTGTAGGTAGTGCAGTGGGCTGATCTCAGAGCTGCTGAGGAGGGCTTCTACAGTAATTTCCCGCATATAAGCCGCATTGTGTATAAGCCGCAGGACAGTGTTTTATGCAAGTTAAAAGAAACAAAACCACATTAACACCATATTAACTGCCCACCCCCAAGCCCCCCCTGTATTAACCTCATTTTTGAAGATTTTTTTGCAAAATCAATGTATAAGCTGCGGCTAATAGTCGGGAAATTACAGTATGCTTTCTCAAAGCAAGGGAAATCAGATAGGCATGTGATTACTGCTTTGAAGAAGTGGCATCAAGTTTTAGAGGAACAAAAGCATGATTTCTGACGACAGACTACAAATTGATTACACCAAATATATAGGGTGCTTTTTTTTCTTTAAAAAAAATTAGAACCATACACACCCACATATGTTACTTGTATGGTGTCAAGTGACTCGTGGGTCATGTAGACTGTATATGTAAGGTTGGGTTATGGCCAGGTTAGTAGGGTAATAGTATAGTAAATTAAGTACATTAATATAACACTCAATAATGAAAATCAATCAAGACAGACTTCACACACTCACAATTCCTTTTCCTCAGTGGCTACCATGTGAGAAGCAAATGTTGTCGCAAGATTGCAAAACAAAGCAGCTAAGCAAGATCATTAAAGCAAAATCAAAGAAAATTGATGCAACTTCTAGTCACTAGCTGAACATCCCGTACTGGATCTTCCTAGAAACATTACGGCATTACAAAACTTTACCATCTACCATCAGTGACAGGCATGCAGGCAGGCAGGCCACATTAAAGCCATTACCAAGATCAAGTTCTTCCATCTGAGACAGGGACTCTGCTCACTGGCATGGCCCGGAATAAAACTACATTTTCCACAACAAATGGCCAGCTGGCTTAGGCGTGCCAATCCTTACCTCTGTGTAGTCGAAGTCCGAGAGGGGCGCTATGCTTTTGATGTAGTCGATGCGGGGCTGGTTGGCTACATTGCCGAGTGGAACGGGAGGAATTAAAGTGCTCATCGCTGAAACTATCGTCTGGAAAGCGGATCAGATGAAAACACAGACATTAATCTGGATAAATATGGGATAAATCTGTGTATAAGCCAATCTAATCATTGCAGAAGGATTGCTGGATACGATCTCATTGGGGGCAAAAAGTAAACAATATCATGTAACATGCTGAAGGACACATGTCTCTTGGTTATGGCACTGAAGACACCGACTTACCACTATGGCATCTTTCACATTTTTTCGAATATCCAAGATTTTTTGTTTCTTTTCCCTGCGAATAAAATGTTGATACAAGGTTAGTGAGACACCCATGATTGTTATCTTAGTTTCTTCCATATGAAACAATTCCAGAACATATTTGGATTTGTTGCATCTCACTGTGTGTGTGTGTGTGTGTGTGTGTGTGTGTGTGTGTGTGTGTGTGTGTGTGTATGTGTATGTGTGTGTGTGTGTGTGTGTGTGTGTGTGTGTGTATGTGTATGTGTATGTGTATGTGTATGTGTATGTGTGTGTGTGTGTGTGTGTGTGTGTGTGTGTGTGTGTGCATGTTTGCATTAGTGAGTAGATACTTCAAAACTCTAGTTAAAGCGGTTCAGATATATATCGCTATTCAATTATATAATAAGCAAATACATGACAATGAATATCTGGAAATCCAGGCCCTATCACAAATGAAATATGATGTATGTATCTACAGTAGGCTACCACTTAGCTCCTCCAATACACTCTGTTACTAAAGAAACAAAACGCTCACATCAAATAAGACAAAATTATTATAGCAAGAAATATCAAGAGAGTTGTAGACCATTACCAGCATTCAGAACTGATCTAATCTGTTGTATAATAAGTTTGTCTTTGTATTAGGCGTGAGAACATGCAATTCAGTGAATAAATTGCATCCCCAAATAGAGAAGAAACGCTATAGCTTAGAGACCTATTTTAGAGTCAACCGATCCTATATATATTAGAAAACATTAAATCTCACAAAAAATGTCTAATGCATCAGACCAAGAGGCATGCACACTTCTCGACCATTGCACAAAAACTTTAAACGACCAGAAGATACATCATCCATTAATCTGACGCAAAACAATGCCGAAATGCCTCTTCAGTCGCAATAATATAGAAAATATTCAAAGGGAATCTCTGTCAAAGCACACGCCGATAATGACGTCTTTATCTCGCTGACAGCTTTTAGAAATCAGCTGGACATAGCAAGCTTGTCGCCATGCTGCTCTTCCAATACGGGCCTTATGTCTCTGCAGTGCTAACATTAGCTTTGGAAAAATAGACCTCAAAATGAAGGCTGTGTAATAGAAAAAGAGAACGTAGACTGATACACCGCTATGCATATAGCAAATGTCATAAGCAAAAAAAGAAAACTGCGGTATTATCCGCAACTAGAAATAGCCTACAGAGCTTACGGAGAGAACATATCTGGCCACTTACTCTGCATTAAAGCCATTGACGTGAAGGATCCGCATCTGCTTGACAATCGTGCTCTTTCCGGACTCTCCAGCTCCTTTGAAAATAAAACGAAAGATACATATTACACTGGTGGTTTGAACATAAATACATGTCGTTGACAGTTCGCAAAGGGCATATAACAGGCGATTGACAAAATGCGTGCGAGTCGGTGGCAATTAAACCCATCCATCTACATAGAGCAGGCGAGACCTGTCAACATATGTGGGCAGGGGACGAAACTGAAAACAGCCGATAGCCGACGTCTTTATCAAAAAACATCATCCGGACCTTACCTAATAAAAGTAGCCGATGCGTGGCTTTATAGGCTTGTCTTTCTTTTTGCAACTGTTTCTCGATTTTTTTATTCGCCTCTCGCTGAGCCTTTTCGTCGATGCGTTGGTCTTCAGTCTTACTGTTGCCCAAACACCCCATCTTCCGTCGGCCTCTGCTCGCACCCGGCGTATAAAACAGTAACAGTAATTCCTACTTTCTATATAAAAAGGCCAACAAATGGGGCGAAAAATCCGTGCGCCACTTTTCCGTCGCTGTGAAAAAGGGTTTCGCTATAATCCTTTAACAAACCGAAGCCAAACGGTTCAGTCGAATCCAATAAATATAAGCATTATAAATAGAGTAAAAAATATACATTTGGCTAACAACATAAATAAGAACAAATCGGCTGTTTCTGGAACCCAGCCAACGCTCGCTCCTGCTTCTCTCTCAGTATTTTTCTATCTAAAATGCTGTTCGCAATTCTGTCTGTTAAACTCAACACTGCCTCTCTCTGTGACACCAGGAAGTAACGCCGATTTGAAAGAGGAACACCTCTCGCTTCATGCTGTCAGTACCTGCCCTTTGGATTAATTTCAGCCTAAGAGACGGCTATAAGGTTTGTTACCTGCTCCCGGTTACCAAAAAAAGTAGACAGAGCACAAAATAGACAAAATAATAAGGTTTCGGTGGCAAGAAATATTTCAGTGTGACAGCAAATGTTACAACCCCATGTCACAGCAGGCAGCTTTGTTTCACCTCACCAATAAGACGAGAACAAGGCGATTTGTAGACAATAGAAGTTTCAAGATCACAGACTTGTTTACTTGTATCTGATGACATATTTAAAAGGGAATGTATTAAACAGGGGGGCTTTAAGATGTAGGCCCAAATATAAAAGGTAGGCTATATCATTAAAAGATTCCAGAATAATGAGTTGAACAACAGGCATGTTACCTTGGGACACTAACTATGGGCAGTTTTTATTCATGTATGGGTATTATAGTGGTTCATGGCTGAGGGGCTCCCATAAACATTTCAAGTACATGGTATGTTGGGAAGGCTATTACGACATTTCAATATGGATCATAATCGCTGACATGTTCAACAAAGAGGACTACAGGGGAATGTGTGTGTGTGTGTGTGTGTGTGTGTGTGTGTGTGTGTGTGTGTGTGTGTGTGTTTGTTGTTGGGTGGGGTGGGGGGAGGGGTGTCCTAGGCACTGGCCACCATTCAGTCTTCATAAAACTGGTACATTGCAAATATGGTGGACTACATGCAAACGAGTTCCCAAGTTTGCATACCAGTGGCCAAGGCACAGCTAGGCTGAGGAGAGCAGCTAATTCAGTACCATCTGTAATAACAGTACATAGACCTACAAGCACTTTTTGAACATAGGAATGAAAATGTTTTTTTCAAAGCAAAGTACACATTTCCCCAAACTGACATTACATTACTAGTGTGTTACACAGGAAGGATAGGACGCCTACTGATACCTCCCAGAGTATTAGTATACCAATAATAACAGTTATAAAATCAAATGAATACAAATTAATCAACCTGATGTCACAGGGCTACTTATCTACAAATACTTAGGCTGCCTTATCTAACCTTTCATTTTGATACTAAAAATAACCTTATCACTGCTGTGTCATCCATGTACAGACCAACAAACAAATAAACAAAAGCCACTGGAACAGTCCAAGTCCTTCCGAGTTCGAACGTGATCGCTATCTGTGCCGCAGAGGAGCACGTTGGCATCATTTGGGACAATGGAAAGATTTTCCCGCACACGAATATGGAAAGGAGATGCAAAGGCACTCATAATGGGTCAAACAACAGGTAAGAGGCAGCAGAGGATGCAAATGATGCATACGGTTTCTGTGGCCTCTCCTAACTGTCTCTACAGCCAGACTGTGGGGCTGGGAGGAGGCAGTGTTCAAAAGTCGCCTGTCTCCCTCTCCTGGAGAATACAAGTAATGCGGTGAAATACAGTTTGTCAGCAGCTATTTACATGCAATTAGATAAACAAATATTAACCATTGTTAATGTTAAGCTACGACTTTGATGAATATTTTTACATGGATAATTAAAACAGCTGTGAATGATAGCTTGCATTTCACAAAATAAAAGTGTGTTACATTAAAGTACATTAGGCTACACATAATTTGTTCAAAATGTCCCTGCAATATGTTGTGACACACTGCTTTAGCATGGCTGAAAACAGGTGTAGAAACTGTTCCAAGTCATTGCCCTCATAATCAGAATCTCAACAAAAACTCTAACCTGACTGTTTTTTATGGGAAGGAAAAAAAACAACAACAAAAAACACAGGACTCAACCTGACCAGTCTTAGAGATAAAGGAAAGTAGCTAATCAAAATGTCCCTTTTTTAGTCTCTGCTCTCTTTATAGAGAAACAAGGCAGGTGCTTCATTGATACCATATGTCCAGTTCATTTAGGTTGTACACTACAGTGCTGCGCAAACATATGAAATCCTGTGACGAGAGGGCACATATTTCTCAGACAGCGCACTATGACGTCTGACTGACACTGCGGTTTCTCCTGAGGTTACGAGGGTAAGCTAGTTACCTCTGTTTGTGGTATAGCCCTCTGATCTCACACTGGCCCAAGGCGTTTGAACCCCTTTTGAACCACAGACTTTAGGCACTCATAGTTATGTGTGAATTTGATGGCTTGTGTATTTATGGCAAGCAGTGGCTGCCTGTGAGCACAACAAGTTTGTTATACTGGGGATAAAAACTCAAATGGATGCTTAAATGAGCTGATGCAATGTTGTCTGGAAAGCTGTTTTCATAATTGAGGAGCAAAACAGTTTGGTTTACATTTTTGAATATAACATTTCATGCTGATGTCAACTAGGCTGTGCAATTAATCAAATTAATCGATTCATTGTGAATGTGACTTCCAACAATTATGAAAATAGCATAATCGAAATATAATTATTATTTTGCTACATTGCAGTTTCATAACAATGCTCTCCTTTTGTCTTGAGTTGTCGTGTGCGTTAACTTTTCACATGTATTTTTTCCTGTTGGATTATATTTAACAATCAATTAAAAAAATGGAAATTTTGAATATGATAGTTCCAAAATCACTGAGTAATCACATTTAATAATCGTGATCTCAATATTGAGCAAAATAATCGTGATAATGATTTTTACCATAATCGAGCAGTCCTAATGTCAACTGACCAATACTTGCTTATACTATAACATAAAATAGCTGATTTCTTTAGGGAGATTCTTATATTCAGCAGAGTTGTGCATAAATTCAGATAAAAATTCATGAGTTGACCGCTACTTAGTGGAAGGGTTAAATGCAATACAGCGCAGGGCCAAATGTTTTCCAAATTACAGATACTGTGACCACACATTTAAAGGAATTCTAAGGACATTGTGTGCACTAGTGTTTCAGAGAGCCAGACTTGGCAGGGTTTGGGTGGGAGAAGAGTTAATGTACAGCCCGGTTCAAATCAGGGGCCAGGGAACAGGTTTCCTGTCTGGCCTCGTTTTGCGCATACTTTCTGTTGTGAGTGAATGCAAAATAGATGGTTACAGATTAAGACGCAAAAAAACTGGCTTAACTGAGATCGCTTTCAAAACTTTTAGAGATAAAACAATATGACAACATACACAAACCACTAGTCTCTATGCTGTAATTTGAGTTGCTCGTAAACAGCGTTCGGGCGACATGACTTATCTCCCCTCATTGGAGAATAGTTTGTGTCAAATAAATACACAGTCGCAGACTTGGCCTGTTGCCCTGCGCTCCTTTAAAGCACATTCTTGGCCTCTAATCCCTTTGTTATTGTTTTGGGTCACATGAACTTCTACCCTGCAGGCGCGATGGGCCAGTTTCCACAGGACGGCCACGACCGATTTAGAAAGCAAGAGTGAGAGTTTGTTTGGACACAGAAAACAGGATGGAGACCTGTGTGTGTGTGTGTGTGTGTGTGTGTGTGTGTAAGTGTAGCAGTGCTGTTGTGTGTGACAATATGCTGTATGTGTGTTTGTGTGTAACATGTGTGAATGTTTGTTATGTGTCAATCTTGCCTGCTTATGGACACTGTGATGAGAGAATGTGCATACTATATATTTGACTTCTCCGTATAAGACACACATATATTAGAGTGCATATCACATTTGAGCATGCGCGTTTATCTGTATGAAAGTGTGCATGTGTGAATGTAAATAAGTATATGTGTGCTTGACTGTGTGTACGTATGTGTGTGTGTGTGTGTGTGTGTGTGTGTATTTGTGTGTGCGCGTGTGTGTATCAGCAGGGGAGAGGATAGTTAGGAGTTAGGAGGATATTCAGTAGGTCAATGATTCGAATACACTCCCCTCCCCCCACCAGCATTCAAATGTAGCTGGCCTGTGATTCGCAGACAATATTTCACATGGTCACTGAAAGCAAACTCACCTCTGCCATATCTACCAGCGCCAAGAGTCAGTTTGTCTGCCAAGAGGTAGTCTAGTACTCTGCACCTCTATGGCCATTTTGTGTGTGTGTCTCTGTGTGTTTGAGTGCGTGTGTGTGAGTGTGCATGTGTGTGTCTGTGTGTGTTTGTGTTTGTGTACTGTATGTGTGTGTGTGTGTGTGTGTGTGTGTGTGTGTGTGTGTGTGTGTGTGTGTGTGTGTAACTCAACCTGGAGTGAGACCTTTCCTGCAGGAGGACACATATCTAGCCAACTTCCAAAGGGAAATAAAACACTTTGATGGTGCACAAAAGCACTCTGAAAATTGGCGCCAAACTCTATTTTGACTATGTGTTTCCTACAGGGTAAGAAGAGGCAGAGCGCGGGATACTATGTTGTGGGAAAGTCTAAGCTTGAGTGAGAGGTCATATATTGTGTCCCTGCAGGGATTCGGTCATTTAAAATGTGCGATATTGTAGAATTTCAACTCAAAAAATCCAAAATCCCCTTGACAGCCAATTAAGTTGGATTGTTGGGTGCTGGTGACTTGCAGGTTTACGATTAATAAAAAAGAAAAAAGGATCACCGCACACCATAGGACTACACTTTTAAGATTTTATTACTGAGCAACGCGTTTCACCTTGCGCTTCCTCAGGCCTCAGTGTAGTCCTATGGTGTGCGGTGATCCTTTTTTCTTTTTTATTGTAGAATTTCACTTGAGTCCATAGTGCATTATCTGGTGTATGACGTGACTGTCACCGTCTCCTCATTTTAATTTGTCCCCCTTGAGAAGACCATCTTGACCAAAATTGGTAACATTCAACGCAAGCTGAGTACATTGGGATCAAACAGAGAAATGATGAAATTATCACCAGTAAACCAAGAAGACAAATATACGGCGGCCTGTATGATGGACTGAGAACAGACAGAAACACATGCAAGGCCTAGTATTTGTATGTTTTGACATTGTAAACATGAATATGTAGAGGTACAGTAGATATCTGCACTAATGGGACAGCTATTGTTAAAAGCTGAACTATAAAACCCACACATTTCTGGATTTTCACCTACTAGTGTTTAAGGACAGCTCTGGGAGGTTTTGTCCCTAAGAGGTTGGAAAAATAGTATTTTGGTGGAGAACACGAGGTGAGTTAGGCCTCATCCCTGTGCCACAGACACTGTTGACAGCATAAAACAAGAGTGAGTCACTCTTCCCAGACATGCATGTGTGTGCAGACACACACACACACACACACACACACACACACACACACACACAGCCACACACACACACACACACAGCCACACACACACACACACACACACACACACACACACACACACACACACACACACACACACATCCTTCCTTCTCTTTTGTGGAACGAGTGACTGATCCACACCTGCCTGTGTCATTTATAGCTATCCAGATGCATCCATGAATTCAAAAAACAGTAAGATCATTTCCTGAGAGAGATAAAAATATGATTTATGCACCGCTGGATGAATTAGGCAAGCTAATCTAAGCAAGAATAACAAGGATTTCCAAAACAAACAGCAACCTCCACGTGTCATGCTGAACGGCATACAGCATTTCAACAGAACTCACTCTTACCAACAGCCGGCCATATGCAATGGGTTCTAAGACTTCTATTTTATGTACTTCTTCATGGAGAATAATTCACTTTCTCTTTCCAACGTTACAATTGTTTGAGTTAAGGCTTGATGGTATGTGGTACTAAAATGTATATCACAGTATATTTGAAACATGGAATGAAACAGTACAGGTTACTATAAACACACACACACACACACACACACACACACACACACACACACAGAGAGAGAGAGAGATTATATCCTTCTTTCTCAGAGTTTCAATATAAATGCTTGTAATACCGCTATTATTGTACTCCTGTGTATATCCAACAGTACGACTGGGATATATTTCACATTGAACAGAGGTTTGTTATGTTAGTGTCTCTTTTTCCTGTTATGGCAGGTATTGGCCAAATCGCTTCTTGCATCATCTCACTGTCAGTGTCTATATGACCACACTGATAACCCTGCTGTCTGCATGCATTTGCCAGTATTGTAGTATAGTTCAAATCCATACCTTACAGGATACATTCATATTGTTTATATTAGATATCTTTTATACCTTCCACCCCTAATCTGAGTACTTTTTGTCTCAGAGGAAGGCTCCTACAGTCTCGCGTTAATCAAGGTTTATGACACTACAGTATGAGATTACAAATAGAGCACAAAGCCTTGTGTTAATCATGAAAATTGTCCACGGCGCGACCCGCTGTAAATGTCTAATATGATTATCAAACCCGACCCATCGTATTCTCTCTAATGGGATCATGTGAGCCACAGTGCCACTGATACAGAGCTCGTTCCTCCGTTCAAAACACATGCTCTTCTGATACCGACTACTGCATATGACTACTGCATACGATAAGAGTCTGTGGAATGCTGAAATACTGCATGCAGGTACGGATGTTACACAAGACGCCGCCAGCCGGAGGGCATTCCGATGCGAGTTCATCGAGTGCCACTGCCACCAAAGAAAAAGCATCCAAGAGAGATTGGAGTCAACATCTGACTCAACTCAGACACTGGGGGACTATTCATAACGGGTATCTAGGTATTACAGTGTAATAACAGCGGGTTTGTCATCAGTGTAACACCAAATGGGATGGCTGGTTTCGCTTTGTTTGTTAAACGGATTTAGCAAAGATAAATAAATCTCAACTGAGTCATTCAGTAGCGACAGACCAAGACACTGCAACTGGTTGCCAACTCTAATGCTTTTGTATGGAGACTCTAAACAAACAATTGTAGAGTTTCCTGTTTTCATGTCAAAGATGATTTTAAATAGTGGCTATTTAACTTTTCAGAGAGGGCCGTTTATATTGCAAAGGCATCCTGCAAAGACATACTGTGGCTCCACTGACACATATACTGCCTTAATGTGAGAAACCCTGTTATGATAAAGTGCTGGGCAGTGTTGTTGAGTTACCACCATGGCAACTGTGGACTGAGAGTGTTCAAAATGACAGTCTCTCCATTATTAAAGCATAGCAGTTGTTCAGCAAGGCTTTTGGGAAACAAATCCTACTTGCCGTTGTGTGTTCCATGACATGAACTAGTCTGGCCATTTGTCCTCGGGGAGGAAGTAAGTAAGCATTGGCTATAAAGGACTATGATAAATCAGGTGATGGACGTCCCTATATTGAGTTCATTTTTGCTATTGTCTGCATGTGTACATTTAATATTACCACTGTCAACAGAAAAGTGACCTATTTGTCATAGGTTGAATATTATTTAAGGACAAAATGTTAGGACAAGCAATCTTTAGCCACTGATAGAAGGCTGCCATGTAAATTGTCCTGTCAAAATGTAATCAATGTGAAGGTAATCACCTTGATCCACTGCATTGAGCTTTCAGTGTGGTCGTATACTGTAGGTCTAATGGCAGGGAAAGCTCTAATCAACACAGGATTCTGCGCCTAAAACTGAAACTATCCTTGTATTACTGGCATTCCAGTATAGTGTGTTTTTCCAAGTTTGAAGATGCCAGGAAGGTAGGTCTGGAGATATCTGATGGATTATTTAAAAACAAATACAATTCTCTTCAGTAAATATAAAGTACCATACTCAGGTGGAATCTGATGTAGTGATATTGGAGGTTTACATTCCCAGGATCAACACTGCATTATCTTCCATATCATACACTCCCATACTGAGGCAATGTATCATCATCTGATCAAGTGGGACTCATTTTTTTACAGAGCGGAGGATGCTCTGACTGTCATGTTTTTGGTTAATGTTACACAGGGCAGCCATTACATAATGCGTTATAATCAGAGTTGTTGAACAATGACTAAATTTTATCACATCGTAGTTCGGATGACCCCTGCAATAAAACACAGACATTAACCAGAAGGTTGTAAAGTGTGGGCACCTGTTGAAATGGAGGGAAGACAGTAATAGTCTCTATGTCTACCTCAGTTCCTGTCTTCACTCTTGAGCCAAGACCCATGACTAGCTCATTCATATCATAGAGGCATTCAATTCTCACCAGCTTTAGAGTACCGAAACAGTCATGAGAATACCTGATTATGTGTGTAGCCTTTAACAACTCATTTTATCCACAGTCGCGAGATGTTCTTGTGATTAGTTATCATTATTACCTTATATATCACATTTGATACTAATACTATGGGTAATGACTTTAATCTAAAAGCAAAGATCACTTTGGCCTTGACATCTAAAGGATGACATCACACAGACACTGAGGGGTGTCTCAGGCACTGGACAGGGCACTTTGCTGTACATGCCACTGGCTGAAGGATAACTAGCATGTGCCCATCAATACAGCCTTCATCCTGAAGCTATTCCTTAGACTATGTGCAAGATCAGTGGTGGCAAGCAGCTCTTTTCTGTACCATCTAATCTACTCACGTCCAAACGCCAATGCAGTAGCACCTTTTGAAAGTGATTAGGGACACAAATTGAATAAATGTGCTATAAGATTCACTAGAAAAGCTAGCCTATGGCACAAATCACTGTGCTGGAAGGACACATACCAAGTAAAAGAAGTCGGTATGTTTGCCGGTATTCCCTTTTCTGCTCCTTGAGTTCTCGGTCAATGCGTATACTGATTTTCTTTGCCTCTTTCGCGGCTGCCTTTTCCATCGCTAACAGTTTGTCTAAGTTTTTTCGTTTGTGGGGACTGTGCTTCTGCACGCGAAGCCTCCCGCCATGGTCATCGCCTCCTCCATTGCCATTCTGAACGGGCACGCCGTCGGTCATGTCTCCCTGCCGTATAGCCCGATTAGGATTCTTGCGGGAATTCCCACGGCAGAACAGACACTCGCGGGGTGCCACCATGTCGTTGATATCCTCTCCCTTGTCCTCGTGATTCGAAGACCCGGAGCGCAGGGGTAAGGACGAATCTGCTGGCTGTTCGGAATCTGACATGTAACCGCCGGGATCTCCCCAGAGAGTAGGACGCAGACTATAACACAGCCCCATAATGTGTTCGGTTCCCGTAACACTTAATTAAAACAGATCCAATCAAAACGTAGCTCTAAATCTTTTGGCAGGAGCGCTTGACCTTCACTCATCGCGGCATCATCAAACTGGTGATCTCCGTGATTCCAAGGCACCTGATGTCTTCATGGTTGACCATTTGCCAAAATGTGTGCCATTTTCCCCATTTTCCCTTTCGTGTCTTGCTCCGTATGAATTTTAGAGAGAGGAAACCCCGTCTTGCCGCCCCTACTTCACCTTACTCGAGGGAAATCCAAGAACACCGCGAGAGCCGAAGCGAAGGCTCTGAAAACAAATCCCCTATCTTCGTTTCCAGGTTATGTGGAGTGACTGAAACTGCCCTGCGACTGAAGGCGCGCCGCGTCAACTGCAACAGGGGAACAGTTTGCTGATTGAACAAAGATTACAACAGGACGTTATCGTCAGCCAACGTGCGTGCGTGCGTGCGTGCGTGCGTGCGAGGTCCCTCACGCAGGAAATCAATGCGGGTGAGTGGTGTCCTCCTCTGCACGTTTTACTACACAACCACCTGCTAAGACCTGCATGCACTGCCCCCTACCATAACCCCTCTAGCCTGGAGACTGTCTGTCGTGCACACTAAAGATTTTAAAACCAATCAAAGACGTGGACCACCATGTCACGTAGCAGGTTTGCGCCAGGTCTTTCTGGGTAATTCCAATAGTCTTTTAGTGGTCGAACCTTGATCACACGTTTAGTCAAACCAACAGGGCATGACTCACAATAAGACATACAGTACAAGTGCCTGCCACTCCATGCAAAGACAAAAGACAAATTACATTTGTAATGGGATGCAAACATGTGTGTTTTGTGTTTTTTACCTTTATGGACTAACCTAGCCAAATAATATTGCAAGATTATTAATTTGTTTAGGTATAGTTTTTCCCCCCTCAAACATGAAATATAGGTTATGTGTGACATCAAGTGTGATATCAGTGGTAATGTTATATCAACTGATGTTATGTAGACTGTATTTTGAGACAGTCAGCTGACTGACTGGTGAGAAAAAATAAATAAACCAGATAGCCTATTCGTGGGTCTCATCTGGTCCCTTTCCACAGGTGTATAAAATCAAGCATTTAAGATTATGTATGCAGACTGTATGGTGCTTGATTAATACAGCTGTGGAGAGGGATCTGATGAAACCCAAAACATTTCCTAGAATACATCAATGTATAAGGTTGCATTGGCTTCATTCTTAGAGCATTAGGGGGTTGTGGCCTTGGTTGAGTAAAGAATTGTGTAGCCTCGTAAATGAGAGCATTGCAGAACAGAGAGGTCATCTAGGCAAACATCCACCAGATTTAACAAGATTGCCACACACACACACACAAGAATTGAAAAAGACGACCCCAGTCAGATCCCCAAGTCACAATCACCTCTTTTCCTCTCACAACATTTGCATAATAGTGTCTTATCTACAGTGTAATAGTGTCTTATCTAACATACAGGCAGCTATCTCTCGATGACTCTATTATTCCATTATTTAAGATTAAAGATAGGCTACATTTAGTCACTAGATTTATATTTTCCTTTGTGGAACATACACCCATCAAATGTGGTAAGTTAACATAATTTGGTATAGTCACTTAACCAGGTCCTTGAAAGAGGATGGGGAACCTGATTTAGTCAAAATTCAGCTTGTCATGTCAGAGCTGTCTGGCAACAACATGTTCAGTCAGTACATGATGTAACCTCACCGCGCATCCTATCAGTTTGGACCATGTAGCCAAAGCCTTGAGTTCACTGTAGGGTTTGTTATCCAAGTTATTTTATTGTATGTTGGCTCGACGCCATATTGGCCCTGGTAGCGTTTGGGTGTACGATTGTGACAACCTGTACAATACAAAGTTATTACAAGTTTGACAGTTTCAGTTCTTGATAAGAGAAGATTACTTGACTTGCGGTTGAACTTTAGTCAGTGGCGATATTGATAACATTCTGTCAACTCACTAGATTTTTTTTTTTTTCACTGTCCATTGTGTAACCAAGGAGTGGTGAGAGGAGGAGCTCTCTCCAACAGCATACCCATGAACAAGATAACAACAAATTTGTGTCAAGTTGGGTTGTTGAAAGGAAGAGGCAGGGCCTCGGGACAAAAATAGATTTCAAGGGCTGCTAAACTGTATAGCGTTCTCTATTCTACACACTGAAATTCAGCGTTTTTGAACTCTTATCTCACTGTGTGTCTTCTGGTGTATGCATTTTAACAAGGACATTACTGTATCATAAAAGAGAATGCTATCTAGGGAGTAATGTTCATCTCCAGAGTTCCAGCCTAGTCATGCTACACTATCTGCACATCACTTGAACAGTCATACAGTACGTGTATCTTAAGGAAATCATAAACCAGGTCTAAAAATAACTGCGCACCACAATTAATGACCCCAATGTACCTTCCCTAAAAAGGAAATGTGATCACAGTGCAGGTGACGTTCCACAGGGGTCAAGAACCAGAGATACTAGGGAAAAGGTTTTCCAAGGTAATGGTGAGCTCATAGGTTAGCTGTAAGGACTTCTGTCCCCATCTTGTGGAGATGGGATGAAACTGAATTCATCTCGTGTTGTAGTGTACACATTTGCATTTGCAGCTGATGATGTAATGTTCATGGATAATAGATAACATGACCCTGGTCAAATCCTTGCCCTTTTATCAATTAGTAGCCTAATACATACAGTGAGAAATGGTACCACTAGAATCAAAGACTTTCATTTTTAGAGAACGGACTAATGATGTTCTGTAGCTGAATCTTTTCTCTAGATTCTCAGGACATTGTCCAGAAGTCATATATGAAAACAGCTTTGGGCACTATTCAGTCAATAAGCACATCAAACAACACCCCTTCATGTCGATTCTCCCCTATATCATGATTGTGTCAACAAACAAGATTGTGTGTGTGTGTGTGTGTGTGTGTGTGTGTGTGTGTGTGTGTGTGTGTGTGTGTGTGTGTTTGTGCTTTTGTGTTGTAGCTATCTACCTACTACTAACTCCTGTCTATCTACATGATCATATTCAATACTCCTATGGAATAAGCATCACCACACACCTATGAATGAGTATGAATGAACATTTTTCAGCCATTTGATTTGCGAGTACAGGCAAGTCTTGATTTTGCCACTAGATGGCGTTACAGTCTAAATGACTGTAAATGACCACTTGAAGTTTCAGTGATTTAAAACACTACAGTAGGCCTATACTCAAAGTGCATTATTGATTGCCAATACTTTAGAGTTAAACATTTCATTATGAACGTTTAACTATAGGGTATTCTTATTGTAGCCACAAAGGACGTTTTACAACTGTCACTCTCCAGCTGTAGCATATGGTGCAACAATTTAATAGATGTTGCAACCAAGACATTGTGGGCCACACAGAGTGGGTGTGGTGAGTTTGCATCTAGTGGCTTAAGGTGATGAGCTTTATGAAAATGTAGAAATGCACAGTCAAATTGGACTCTTGTGTGCTATTGCCCACCCTGCCTCAGATGTTGGGCTGCCAGTAAATTGTGTGGTCTCATAAAGCTGAAGTGATTAGCATTCTCATATAATTTTGGTTTTGTGAGTCATTCCTGGTTTAGTCCAAGGAGGTGTATAATTATGTGTGCGTGCGTGCGTGCGTGCGTGCGTGCGTGTGTGTGTGTGTGTGTTTAATTGGGCAGTAGCCGCCTATAGTGTCCAGGGGTGGAATAATTTAAAGGAACGGTGTTCGCATGTCGCCTGCGCGCGACTTTCGCCTGCGAATTAGCGTGGTTTTACCAGACTCATTACATCGTTTCACTTTGTGAACAGTAGGCCTATGTCAGTGAAATGAAAATGAGCAAAGGTAGAATAGGCGGCGGGTCCAGGTATACTTTGAAATGCAGTTTGTGGAGGCGAATTGCACTTGCATCGTTTCGTGTTTGCCTGGAATTAACTCTGAAATCACATCTTATTATTATTGTCACAACAAGAATATCAATCATACAAACCATGCCAAATCTAGGTAACAGCAGCAGACTATTATAACGTTGTGTCCGGCCACTGAGCGTCTTTTGTCCAGAGTGAGCGAGCGCATCTAATGCATAAAGCGTGTAATTCTTGTAGTTGTAATGTCTTATAATTCTTGTGATTCTGGCGTGAATCGCCATAAAATAGCATGGCGCTGACGTCAGACAAGCTAAGGCCGTACCCCTATCGGATGGTCTGATACAACCTCCGCCAGATTCCTGCCACCGGGATGAGAGACCGCCTATTGGCTGCGCAACCTGTCGTGTTCTAACATCCCACGACATCGCCTCATCAGCCTTCTCGCCGATCCGATGGCCGGTATGTGATGGTTGAGAGTGCATCGGGCTTTTGGGCGGATACTTAAAGAAACAAGGTGGACACGCTGGAGAGGTCCGCGTCTACTACTCTCTGGATCTGCTGACTCTCTGCATCTCACGGCGATATTAAAACAAGCCGGGGGTTAACATGGTAAGCGGGTTGGTCTTCTCACATTCTAACTGTCCCAGGATTTGAAAGGTAGTATGCATGACAGTGTCGGGCAGAAATGTATCTGTAGTAGTATTCTCGAGTGTGAACAGTCTGCTGGCAATATAAATAGCCGCCCCATAATTGCATTTGTGGAGCGCTCAGAGCCTCCTTTGATTCCCGTTATGTGCTCTAGTTTCTGAAGTAGACAATTAGGTTGCCATGGAATAGAGTAAGACTATTCAGGAAATGCTTCTTTTACTCATTTTCTTTTTCACTATTTTGTAGTGACTCAGATCCACGTTATGACTATACTGCATGGTGATCTTTATAATATGGTTTAATCAAATTTACAGACATCGTATACCTTTGCAATGCAAGAGTTCTGAAGTGTCTGTTTTGCCAGATATTTTCCAGGCAGCTGCGGAGGATGTGATGGATCATTTTGCTTCTTGTTTCTTGAGACATTAGCAAAACACAGAGACCCACAGTTAAGACTAGTGTTTTCCCAAACAACACCAGTGTTGGCAGGCGAAGCTCATTAATGTCAATGTTGTCAATATCTTATCATTTGGTTGTAGAGTTGCATAATTTGGCTGTAGTCTGACAATAGTAGTCCCTGACTTTTTTACTACGAGCTGAAGGGAAAAACAGCCCCTTCAAGCTGTTCTGGAAGAAGTCATAGGTCTACTGAGAATTCAATAATCCTACCCTTCTTTCATTCGGACACTGTCGGAGTGGCTGCTGTTAACACTGGGGATTGTGTGGAGTGCAGAGTAGAGAACAGAAACCCGATGCCCAAGGGTAACAGTCCCAGGGGACTTACCTCCCTTTAACACACACTCTCTCACACACACACACACACACACACACACACACACACACACAGACAGAGGGAGAACATGGGACTGATATTTCAGCATCACGCCTTGCTCTCTGCTCCGGTGTCTCAGGTCACCCTCCGGACTGTTGACACTGTACACCACCGCGGGCCCGATCGGATCGATGCTCACCGAAGTTCTTGGAAGTGAGCGGGGGCACAGAGAGTCTCGAAAAAAGGCCGACCTCAGCTAAAGCGTCTCTTTTACCTCTCCCAAGTCCTCCTGCCCGTGAAGGAGAACGGGACAGACAGACATGGGAACGCAAAAGAAGGGAAGATAGGACAAACAGGATAGGAGACAAACAATCACTCTGGAGGAGCAGAGCAGAACAGAGCAGTTATTTTATTTGTGTCTTTCTGCTACAGTACTTCATATGGCATCACTGGATATGCTTAATCCTCCACACATCCAGAGGAATTGGCCTGATTCTATTTGCAACACTAAAAGCCCTTGGGGGGGGGGGGGGGGGGGGTAGTAAAACATACTCATATTGGTCAGAACCGCTCCAAGATATGATATGAAGTTTCCCCATCCAGACATCGCTAATTTGTCCCAATACAATCTCCGCATGAGGCATCTGAATCTAGAGCGGATGTGACTCGGGTCATCTGCTCTGTGGGTGGTAACCTGATGACATTGGTCACCATGGATTGGGCCGTAGATCAATATTGAACTGAAGGTCAGTGAAGCGTAGCGTTCGGCCCCTACAGCCATTGTATACATACTGTATATATAACAACACGCCAGGCAGTATGTCAATGATGCCCTCCTCCAGAACGTGACTCAAACTCAAATTCAACTCTTAAAAAAAAAAAAAAAGCTCATCCCAGCTTGAAAAGGGAGGCCTTTCTGACCAGGGTGACTATTCATCTGCACTAGACATAACTAAGTGTTGTATAGCATAGTCAGTGTTTGCTTGTGTGTCGTGGTGGTAGTACAGTACATCCATACCATACAGAACATGAGAGCCAAGATGGCTGTTTCACAGGACTGGGTGTTTCCATGGAATTTAACTCATGCCCTTCACCAACACCTAAGCCTTTCGTGCAGTGTTTATCTGTGTGTGTGTGTGTGTGTGTGTGTGTGTGTGTGTGTGTGTGTGTGTGTTTCATCTGCATGTTCACACTCTATTTAAATGTCCTGGCTTTTTTCTCTCTTTCTTTTGCTCTTCAGAGTTACATCAGCACACTAGACCAACGGCTAAATTTGGCCGTGGACAACCTGTTTGGAGAGAGAGGTAGGTCCCACAGCTGTAGCACAACACCCTTATTACTGTGTCACACCTGACCTGACAATGTGACAAGATAAAGGAGTTAGTAAAGAATATTGGTCGTGAAAAGCACTGATTGAACAATGTGCCCATCTAAGCACCTTAGTTGTAGCTCATCTCTCAGGGCTATCAAAACCAGGTCAGAGACTTTAATCCCTTTCACCCAATATAAATAATACAAATCCGTCCTTCACCACGTCAACTTTTCGGGGAACCTGAAAGCGCGAAACAAGAAAAACAATGTTGCTAATAATGGCACGAGACATTGATCGTTATACGATGATTTAGCTTTACATTTCTTTCAGTTAAACATTCATGCTATACTGGTATACTTGTACGATGACTAGGGGCAGATGTGTGAGGGAGAGAGCACTTCAACTTCAATCTGATTCACAGACACACACAGTCTGGTAACTCAGGTGAAGCGGGGAGTCGGGATACTGGAGAGCCTGATTGACCGCGACCAGCCTCACCAGTCAAAGGCTGAATAAACGTCTGTCATACTCAGTGGGATGCAGGGGCCATTTTGATGCTGAGAGAAACTCTCGGATCAGCCACA